>NC_134399.1:185035798-185335798 GCF_050003625.1 Haematobia irritans | reverse complement strand
TGTTATGGTGCCAGCAAACCCAGGTTCAACCCCTGGTCGGAGCGAAAAAGTTTTTCAAATTGTAAAAATCAGATAATAGGAAAATAATTGTGTAATAAAACACATGGATGAAAAAAAAGGGAAATTGGTTGAAAAAATTTGTTTTTTTTTCGCTTTTTTAAATTTCTTCATTCAAATTAGCTTCCAGGGCACAGCTTCTAAAGCAATGCAAAGGATCCAAAAAGGGAGTACTTCCGTCCTATGACAAGCCCATATTAAATTCATTGGAGATGATCCAAGTTTGCACTACTTCCGGATCACAGATTGGGAATCCAAACTACTTTTTGGAAGCTCTTTTTTTGCTGGGCGAATTATAAATGTAAAATTGCGGTGAATGGTTAACATGGTATTCCATTCTGAGGTATTTTTATAGCCACCACAATAAGATAGAGTTTTATTAATTCGTTTGTAATGTACTGAAAGTTTGATTTCAGGCCTCATAAAGTACACATATATCTGAATAGACCTACGAATAGATCCGTCCGTTCGTCTATTGAATAACTCAAACCCTAGATTTTATTATACCCACCATCATAGTATAGCCCCCATATAGCTCGATCTCCCACTAGGAATTTTTGTGCTTCTAGACACCGCAGTTTTAATCCAATTTGCCTGAAATTGGAAATTTTCTTTTCTAGGTCCATAAATAAGTGTGCCGAATGTGCTGTATGTCGGTCCTTGTTTTGGTGTTTATTTTTGTTTAGTAGAGTATCTGTCATCAAATCCACCTGAGAGTTTTCCAGGAGAACTATTAATTTCGTTTATTGTGGTGGATATTTAAAATCCAGACCGGTCGAACTTAGCGCCGTATATATACTTTGGCTCCAATAAAATGTTAAAAAGTTGTGAAATGTCCTGTCTTTAGTAGAGTTGTGTGCAGTACAGAGAGGAAGGTACATAAGATTCGGCCGGGTCGAACTGGCTGTTTGGATGTTCACGATTCCCGATTTGTCATCCGAAGTCTCTTGCAGCAAATTTCATCCGATCCGGTTGGTTGGTTCATATTGGTTCATAATTATTTATATACTCCTCTTTATACCACAATCAAAAAGTAAAGAGGCTTATATACCCAGCAGCATTAAAAGCACTTCCATAAATGACCTATTAAAGATGTTCTTTATTTTAACTATACAGGAAGTTCTTTTAATTAAATTTTTATAACTCGTGTTTTTATATATTTTATATCCTCCACTCTAGGATGGGGGGTATATTTACTTCGTCATTCCGTTTGTAATACATCGAAATACTGCTCTAAGACCCCATGAAGTATATATAAATATTCTGGGCCGTGGTGAAATTCTGAGTCGATCTAAGCATGTCCGTCCGTCCGTCCGTCCGTCCGTCTGTTCAAATCATGCTCACTTCCGAACGAAACAAGCTATCGTCTTGAAACTTGGCACAAGTAGTTGCTATTGATATAGGTCGAATGGTATTGCAAATGGGCCATATCTGTCCACTTTTACGTATAGCCCCCATATAAACGGACCCCCAAATTTGGCTTGCGGATCCTCTTAGAGAAGCAAATTTCATCCGATTCGGAAATTTGGTACACGGTGTTAGTATATTGTCTCTAACAACTATGCAAAAATTGGTCCACATCGGTCGGATGGTATTGCAAATGGGCCATATCGGACCACTTTTACGCACTCGTATAGCCCCATATATACCGACGTTCAGGTTTGGCTTGCGGAGCCTCTTGGAGGAGCAAATTTCATCCGATCCGGCTGAAATTTGGTACATGGTGTTAGTATATGATCTCTAACAACCATGCACCTCGGTTTATAATTATATATAGCCCCCATATAAACCGCTCCCCCGATTTGGCTTACGGAGCCTCTAAGAGAAGCAAATTTCATCCGATTAGGCTGAATTTTGGTACATGGTATAAGTATATGGTCTCTAACAAGTGACAAAAATTGGTGCACATAAGTCCATAATTATATATAGCCCCCATATAAACCGATCCCCCGATTTGGCTTGCCGAGCCTCTAAAAGAAGCAAATTTCATCTGATCCGGCTGAAATTTGGTACATGGTGTTAGTATATGGTCTCTAACAACCATGCAAACTTTGGTTCACATCGGTCAATAAATATATATAGCCCCCATATAAACCGATCCCCAGATTTGACCGCCGGAGCCCCTTGGAAGAGCAAAATTCACCCGATCCGGTTGAAAGTTGGTACGTGGTGTTAGTATATGGTCTCTAACAACCATGCAAAAATTGGTCCATACCGATCTTAATTATATAACACCCATTTAAACCGATCCCCGATTTGACCTCCGGAGCTATTGGAGGAACAAAATTCATCCGACCCGGTTGAAATTTGGTACGTGGTGAAATTTGGTACATTGCGCTAGTATATGGCCGCTAACAAACATGCCAAAATTGGTCCGTATCGGTCTATAGTTATATATAGCCGATTCAAAAACATAATCTACAAAAAATTTATCTCTATAGAAAATTTTGTCAAAATTTTATTACTATAGAAAAATTTGCCAAAATTTTATTACTATAGAAAAATTTTTCAAAATTTTATTACTATACAAAACTTTGTCAAGATTTTATTTCTATAGAAAATTTTGCCAAAATTTTATTTCTATAGAAAATTTTGTCACAATTTTATTTCTATAGAAAATTTTGTCAAAATTTTATTTCTATACAAAATTTTGTCAAAATGTTATTTCTATACAAATTTTTTTCAAAATTTTATTGATATAGAAAATTTTGTCAAAATTTTATTTCTATGGAAAATTTTGTCAAGATTTTATTTCTATAGAAAATTTTGTCAAAATTTTATTTCTATGGAAAATTTTGTCAAAATTTTATTTCTATAGAAAATTTTGTCAAGATTTTATTTCTATAGAAAATTTTGTTAAACTGAATTATTTACTTATTTTATCGGCCTTTTTTGTTTAATATATACCCCGTATGGACTAACTTACAATTGAGATCATGGTGTTAAGAAGTTTTAAGATACCTTGTCATCGGCAAGTGTTACCGCAAGCCAAGTAATTCGATTGTGGATGACAGTCGTTAGTTCTGTGCAATCCATGGTGGAGGGTACATAAGATTCGGCCTGGCCGAACTAACGGCCGTATATACTTGTGTTTATTTCAAAAAGACTAAAACAAAGTAAAATATAATAAAAGGTACTTTGTGGAAAAAAGGTCAAACATATCAGACAAGCTTTAGAATGCACTAAAAATCATAACAATTTATAAAAAATATTTATATTGGCAAATATATTTTTTTTAAATACACATTCGAAACACTGAATTCGGATCACGCCTTAATAAGTGATGGAAATTCAGTGCAATGGCTGTTGAAATGGTGGATATCCCTCCAATGACAAGTCTACGTTATATTTATCATGTTGGTGTCAATTTTGCATCACTTCCGGATCCTCAATGAAAATTTTTACTACTTTTTTGGCAACGCTTTTTTTTGGTGGTTAGGTATTTATTCTACCCAACTTTCAGCGGTATTTGGTTTTTTAAGTTATTTTTAGATCTCTCTCTCTCTCTCTCTTGATTGATGCAATGGCATTAATGGACATTAATTTCTTCCTTTTCCCCCACATTAAAAGCCTCACTCCAGAAATATAAATTAATATAAGAAATATTTACTGTGACTAAATATAAAATTGTAAGACAAATTCAAGGATTTTTTTAGACAACATTTAGACAAATTTTAGAAAATTCTGAATTACTTGTGGGTGCGGGGGGAAATTCCAAATTAGTGAAATATGTATAACTTTTATTTTTTGTCTGCTTGATTTAACAAAACAACAAATATTAACGTGGAAGAAACTTTCGCATAATCTAACTAAAAACAAGTAAGGTAGGTCTAATGTCGGGCGGGGCCGACTATATTATACCCTTCACCACTTTGTAAGTCCACATTTTCGATACCATATCAAATCCGTCCAATGTGTTGGATGCTATATGAATCCATACACATATATTCTGTATATCTGAGCAGATCTGTACAGAGTTCTTTAATACTTATAGATTTTACATTTAAGTCGGCTAATGCGCTGAGGTGGAACACAATGTTAGTAAAAAACAAGTAAAGAAAGTCTAAAGTCGGGCGGGGCCGACTATATTATACCCTGCACCACTTTGTAGATCTAAATTTTCGATACCATATCACATCCGTCAAATGTGTTGGGGGCTATATATAAAAGTTTGTCTCAAATACATACATTTAAATATTACTTGATCTGGACAGAATTTGATAGACTTCTACAAAATGTGAAAATTTAAGTCGGCTAATGCACTAGGGTGGAACACAATTTTAGTAAAAAAATATGGTAAACATTTAAATCTGAAGCAATTTTAAGGAAACTTCGCAAAAGTTTATTTATGATTTATCGCTCGATATATATGTATTCGAATTTTAGGAAAATTAGAGTCATTTTTACAAGTTTTGGACTAAGCAGTGGCGATTTAACAAGGAAAATGTTGGTATTTTGACCATTTTTGTCGAAATTAGAAAAACATATATATGGGAGCTATATCTAAATCTAAAACAATTTCAATCAAATTTGGCACACATGACTATATTACTAATTGTACTCCTAGTGCAAAATTTAAACCAAATTGGGCCAAAACTCTGGCTTCTGGGGCCATATAAGTCCATATCGGGCGACAAATATATATGGAAGCTATATCTAAATCTGAACCGATTTCAATCAAATTCGGCACACATGACTACACTACCAATTGTACTCTTTGTGCAAAATTTCAAGCTAATCGGGATAAAATTCTGGCTTCTGGGTCCATATAAGTGCATATCGGGCGAAAGATATATATGGGAGGTATATCTAAATCTGAATCGATTTCAACCAAATTTGGCACACATAGCTACAATGCTAAATCTACTCCCTGTGCAAAATTTCAACCAAATTGGGCCAAAACTCTGGCTTTTAGGACCATATTAGTTCATATCGGACGAAAGATATATATGGGCGCTATATCTAAATCTGAAACGATTTCAATCAAATTTTGCACACTTGACTATACTACTAATTGTACT
Source organism: Haematobia irritans (assembly GCF_050003625.1). Classification (NCBI taxonomy): domain Eukaryota; kingdom Metazoa; phylum Arthropoda; class Insecta; order Diptera; family Muscidae; genus Haematobia; species Haematobia irritans. The sequence goes on along the minus strand of NC_134399.1, from coordinate 185,330,720 downwards.
CCTAGTGCAAAATTTCAACCAAATTCGGCCAAAATCTGGCTTCTGGGGCCATATAAGTCCATATCGGGCGAAAGATATATATGGGAGCTATATCTAAATCTGAACTGATTTCAATCAAATTTTGCACACTTAACTATACGACTAAGTATTATGTTTGTACAAAATTTCAAGCAAATCGGTATAAAACTCTGGCTGCTGGGTCCATATTAGTGTATATCGGGCGAAAGATATATATGGGAGCTATATCTAAATCTGAACCGATTTCAACCAAATTTGACATGCATAGCTATAATGCTAATTCTACTCCCTGTGCAAAATTTCAACTAAATCGGAGCAAAAAATTGGCCTCTGTGGGCAAATGAGTGTAAATCGGGCGAAAGCTATATATGGGAGCTATGTCTAAATCTGAACCGATTTGCCTGATATTTTGCAAGTTTTTCGAGACTCATAAAATATTCGGATGTACGGAATTTTAGGAAGATCGGTTGATATACACGCCAATTATGACCAGATCGGTGAAAAATATATATGGCAGCTATATCTAAATCTGAACCGATTTTTTCCAAAATCAATAGGGATCGTCTTTGAGCCGAAACAGGACCCTATACCAAATTTTAGGACAATCGGACTAAAACTGCGAGCTGTACTTTGCACACAAAAATACATCAACAGACATACAGACAGACAGACGGACAGACAGACAGACAGACAGAGAATTTAATTCTAAGACGATCGGTATACTAAACGATGGGTCTCAGACTTTTCCTTCTTGGCGTTACATACAAATGCACAAACTTATTATACCCTGTACCACAGTAGTGGTGAAGGGTATAAATATAGGAAACATTTAAATATGAACCAATTTTGAGGCAATTTCGCAAAAGTGTATTTATGATTTATCGGTCGATAGATGTGTAATAGACTAATAGAAAAATTTCAGTCATTTTGATAAGTTTTCGACTTGGCGGTGGCGGTTTGATAAGGAAAATGTAGATATTTCGCCCAGTTTTGCCTAAATAGGAAAAACATATATATGGAATCTATATCGAAATCTGAACCGATTGCAATCAAATTTCACATGCATAGTTACTATGTTGAATCTACTCCCTGTACAAAAATTCACGTAAATCGGATAACAACTTTGACCTCTGTGGTCATATGACGACAAATCGGGCGAAAGATATATATGGGAGCTATATCAAAATCTGAACCGATTTCAACCAAAATAAACACGCATATGCAGAACCTTAATTCTACTGCCTGTGCAAAGTTTCAAGTTCAATTCTACTCCCTCTGGTATATATATGACAGCTATATCTAAATCTGAACCGATTTTCAATAGCGATTGTCTTCTACCCGAAGAAAGACGTTATGTCAAATTTGAAGACGATCGGACTTAAACTGCGACCTGTACTTTGTGCACAAAATTACATATACAGACAGACAGACGGACATCGCTAAATCGACTCAGAATTTAATTCTACTAAAAGATGGGTCTATGACAATTATTAATTGGCGTTACATACAAATGCACAAACTTATTATATCCTGTACCACAGTAGTGGTGAAGGGTATAATAATAATTTCCAATAACTAAAATAAGGTTAAATTGACTATAGTGACCACTTTCTACGGATACAACAAATAAAAATTAGTAAATTGGAAAACATATATATTAAGCAAAATTTCATACTAATATAAAGTTCGTTTCTTTCTATTGCGGGAACCCTTAAACAACATAAAATAAAATAAATTAAATATACATGTCATTATGCCTTCCAAAACCTGTTGCATTGCCTCTCGATAATTCAAGAATACAGAAAAAAACAAAATACGACACATTCCCAACGCTGACCAAAAGCATACTTTTAGGCTTTGCGGAGAAAATACTTATCTTGAATTATTAAAATTCCAAAACAACAGTAACAGCAAGAACCAAAGATTTTTGTTACGAGATCTATGTGACTGACACCAAGTTCTTGAGAAACGACAAGAAATAAATAAAGTCATGTCGAAATGGGACAAAAACAGCAGAGAAACCCAATTTACATAAAAATTGAATTATATTAAGACAACGTGAGTACTCGTACAAATTTTTCAAGTAGGCGACAACGATTTCAAATCACCAGTTCTATGCTGGCCATAGTGTGCCATGTTGTTTTTCTATCCTTTAGGGGTTATTCTTGAACACATAGCGCCACCGCAATACAATCTCTTCCTTTAGTCCCAAATGAATGGTAATCTATAAACAGTGACCTAAATTTTTGCATTAGAAATTTCTGCTGTTTCTTTTTTCTTGTGTGAAGGAATAATAAAATAGAGGATATGTTGTTGGCTTTATCCCCAACCCTTGAGGGATAGGAAACGAAATAGGAAAGCTCATGACACATGAAAGCTCGTAAACCATACGCTAGGGCTCATCGACATATAAATATATCCACATACAATAATAACGTTCATGTTTGTTCCTTACCCAAACACATAATATATAAATATATATATATATATATATATATATATGACTATGTTACAACACTAGATTATATTAAAGCCAAAATTTTTCACTGAATTTAAGTTCATTAATTTCAATCTTAATGTATTTTTGTATTTAATTTTATTTTTAAATTTGTTTTATTAATGTCAGTTTTAGTTTAGTTTTAATTTAATTTAAATTTTTAATTATATCATACCACCACATGATGGGGGTACACTACCATTGTCATACTGCTGAGTGCGATAGTGCTGAGTCCTGTTGGAATGGCCATGGTCTTGGGCCGACATGTTTCTCTGCATAGGGTTTCAACACTAGGTTACTTTAGATATAGTGGCCGCCCTCTATTTCAGGCTCATTTAGACCATTCAGTCCATTAGATACCACAAGTGGTGAACTTATTTCATCAGTGTCAAGTGACTTCCTTCTTATAGTCGAGTCCGAACGACGTTCCGTCCCAGAAAAAAAGCGTCGCCAAAAAAAGTTGTGAAAATGCTCTTTTTGGATCCGAAAGTGGTGCAAAATTGGCGCAGAAGCAATGCATTTAACATGGGCTTGTCATAGGACGGATGTCCACCATTTCAACAGCCGTTGCTATGAGTTTGCATAACTTCTTAAGGTGGGATCCGGAATTCAATGTTTTGGATGTGAATTAAACAATTGTGTTATATTTTGCCAAATAAAAAAATTTGTATAATTTTTTATGGTTTTTAATAAATACCGAGTAGAAAATTTTGGAAGTAGTTCTAAGGGCACAACTTTAAAAGCACTTTCACAAATGTTCTTTATTTTAACTACTCAGGAAGTTCTTTTAATTCAATTTTTTATAACTCGAATTTTTCATAATTTTGTATGGTAATTTTAACATTAATTTTAACATTTTTGAAAATATTTGAGGTCAATCGTTTCAGACAATCGTTAGAATGCATTAAAAATCATAGAAAATTTTAATAAAAATAATAAAATTTAACTACAAGCAAATAAATTTTTTTCCAATAAAAATAAGTTAAATTTAGCATTAGTTTAACTAAGGAAATTTTTTTCTGTGTGTGTAACAAATTCCCCGGCATTATTTAATATTGCTTAGACAAATTTCTTTAAGCTCCATAGTCCTATTTTTTACATACACGAGCATACTTTCTCTTCAGCCCATCCATGACCTAGCACTCTCACTTGTACATTCTTATTCTCTTTCATGATTTGAAATTGCAAAGAAGACCAACAGCTATAATTGCTTAGTAGTGTTAGTCGCTGTAGTTCGTCAGTCTCCCATTTATTCATTGTTGTCGCCACCATTTATGGGCGGATTAGCAATAACCAGGCCAACAATCTAAAACCATTTAACCACGAAACAAAGAAAAAAAAATAAAAATAAACTCAAGAACATTTCCGTTTCCTTGTTTTGTGCTCTAAAGTAAAAGATAACAGCGGGTGGGGATTATTATAGCTTCGCAGACGTCCTCAACAGAGTAGTTGTGGCTGTACGAGTTTTTGTTGTAGCCCATTGGCGTCACCATTATTATGAGTTGACAATGACACTGACTGTTCCAGTAATTTAGCAGCAGCGTGCAACGTGACCTATGCAAATAAAAGAAAAAGTTTATTTTTAGAATTCCATTACAAGCCTTTTCATCAGAGATTTCTTTGAGATATTCGTTTATATAGAATAGGAATTCCAAGAGATATTTACTTACTTATAGTCGAATAATACTTTATATCTATTATTTTATTTTATTCGTAGTATTCAATCAAATTCAAGTTTATTATTTTCTTTTATATGAAATGGCAGTTTTTTTTTTGTATTCTAATGGGTAATAATTCTATTAAATAGCATATGGATTTACTAGAATTAACTCAATTTGATCCCCAATCTTCAAAAGACTTGTATATATATTTGTAGCTATGTTAATGTATCATTAGTTTATGAGTTATTGTGAAAATATTGATAACGAATAATTTTGAGCATTAAAAAAATACGAAACGTAAAATCTCTGCAATAAGGCAGAACTTACAATCGAATGGAATGTAAAATTTACAAAATAAAATTTTTTAAAGATATTTAATTTATAGAAAATTTTTTCAAAATTTTATTTCTGTGGAAAATTTTGTCAACGTTTTATTTCTATAGAAAATTTTGTCAACATTTTATTTCTGTAGAAAATTTGACAATATTTTATTTCTATAGAAAATTTTCTCAAAATTTTATTTCTATAGAAAATTTTGTCAACATTCAATTTCAATAAAAAATTTTGTCAAAATTTCATTTCTATCGAACATTTTCTCAAAATTTTATTTCTATAGAAAATTTTCTCAAAAATTTTATTTTTATAGACAATTTTCTCAAAATTTTATTTTATAGAAAATTTTCTCCAAATTTTATTTCTATAGAAAATTTTCTCAAAATTTTATTTCTATAGAAAATTTAGTCAAAATTGTATTTCTATATAAAAATTTTGTCAAAATTTTATTTCAATAGAAAATTTTGTCAAAATTTTATTTCTATGGAAAATTTTGTCAACGTTTTATTTCTATAGAAAATTTTGTCAACATCTTATTTCTGTACAAAATTTGACAATATTTCATTTCTATAGAAAATTTTGTGAACATTTTATTTCTGTAGAAAATTTGACAATATTTTATTGTCTCAAAATTTTATTTCTATAGAAAATTTTGTCAACATTCAATCTCAATAGAAAATTTTGTCAAAATTTCATTTCTATCGAACATTTTCTCAAAATTTTATTTCTATAGAAAATTTTCTCAAAATTTTATTTGTATAGAAAATTTTCTCAAAATTTTATTTGTATAGAAAATTTTCTCAAAATTTTATTTCTTTAAAAAATTTTATAACAATTTTATTTCTATAGAAAATTTAGTCAAAATTGTATTTCTATATAAAAATATTGTCAAAATTTTATTTCAATAGAAAATTTTGTCAATATTTTAATTCTATACAATATTTTATCAAAATTTTATTTCTGTAGAAAATTTTGTCAAAATGTTAGTTGTATAATTTTTTTTTTTTTTCAAAATTTTATTTCAGTAGAAAATTTTGTAAAAATTGTATTTCTATAGAAAATGTTGTCAAAATTTTATTTCTATAGAAAATTTTGTCAAAATTTCATTTTTATTCGAAAATTTTCTCAAAATTTATATAGACAATTTTGTCAAAATTTCATTTCTGCAGAATGTTGTCAAAACTTAATTGTATAGAAAATTTTGTCAAAATTTTATTTTTATAGAAAATTTTGTCAACATTTTATTTCATATTTGTTGTTTTTTAAAGCTGAGATTAAAACCATTGTGTTGACTAAACTACAAGAGTAGCTTAACCAACAGAGGAAAGGAATGTTTGTCAAATTTATTTGGGTAAAGCCCTACAGACTGCAAGTTGGTTGGACGGACGCACGTTTCGGAATTACCACATTCCTCATCAGCATCCTCTACTTGCAGCAACCCTGTCAGAATAAATTCAGGCACTTCACTAAACCCAAGGTGAACCACACTTGAAAATTTTATTTCTATAGAAATTTTTATCAAAATTTTATTTCTGTAGAAAAATTTGTCAAAATTTTATTTGTATAGAATTTTTTTTTCAAAATTTTATTTCTGTAGAAAATTTTGCTAAAATTTCATTTCGCTAAAAATTTTGTTACAATTTTATTTCTATAGAAAATTTTCTCAAAATTTTATTTCTATTTAAGATTTTATCAAAATTTTATTTCTATTTAAAATTTTATCAAAATTTATTTCTATAGAAAATTTTATCAACATTTTATTTCTAAAAATTTTTTTGTCAAAATTGTATTTCTATATAAAATTTTTGTCAAAATTTTATTTCTGTAGAAAATTTAAAATTAAATTTAAGAAAATTTAAGTTAAAATTTGTTGTCAAAACTTTGTTTGTATAGAAAATTTTGTCAAAATTTTATATTTATAGAAAATGCTGTCAAAATTTTATTTCTATAGAATATTTTATCAAAATTTTATTTCTGTAGAAAAGTTATTTGTATAGAATTTTTTTTCAAAATTTTATTTCTGTAGAAAATTTTGTCCAAATTTACTTTTTATTCGAAAATTTTCTCAAAATTTTATTTCTATAGAAAATTTTGTCAAAATTTCATTTCTGCAGAAAATGTTGTCAAAATTTTATTTGTATAGAAAATTTTGTCATTTTTTTTTATAGAAATTTTTTTATAGAAATTTTTAGCAAATTCTACAGAAATTTTTATCAAAATTTTATTTCTACAGAAAAGAACAAACCCAACAATAACAAAACAAAACGAATGAAAAAAGAGAAAGCACGCTCAAAATAAACCCAGCCAACTGCATTCAAATCGATGATTTGACAGTGGCATAGGAAAAGAGATATGTTTGTACGAATTTATTTCGGCATAAGCCGGCTATCATGCAAAACCTTTTTTCGGAAGGTTCAAGTGTGGTTCATTGTTGGGTTTAATGAACTGCCTGAATTTATTCTGATAATTGGTTGATAGTTTTGCTGCAAGTAGAGGATGCTGATGAGGAATGTGGTAATTGTGAAATGTGCGTCCATCCAACCATCTATAGGATTTTGCCCAAATAAATTTGACAAACATTCTTTTCCTCTGTTGGTTAAGCTACACTTGTAGTTTAGTCAATGCATGGTTTTAAGCTGAAATCAAAACAACAAATATGATTGAAGTACAAACCCACGATAAAAAACAAAACACGAATAAAATTTTATTTCTATAGAAAATTTTATCAAAATTTTATTTCTGTAGAAAATGTTGTCAACATTTTATTTGTATAGAATTTTTTTCAAAATTTTATTTCTGTAGAGAATTTTGTTAAAATTTAATTTCTGTAAAAAATTTTGTTAAAATTTTATTTCTATAGAAAATTTTGTCAAAATTTTATTTTTATATAAAAATTTTGTCCAAATTTTATTTCTGCAGAAAATGTCAATATTTTATTTCTATATAAAATGTTGTCAAAATTTCATTTCTGCAGAAAATGTTGTAAAACTTTTATTTCTGCAGAAAATGTTGTCACCATTTTATTTCTATGGAAAATTTTGTCAAAATTTTATTTCTATAGACAATTTTATCAAAATTTTATCAAAATGTTATTTGTATAGATTTTTTCAAAATTTTATTTTTGTAGAGAACGTTGTTAAAAATTAATTTCTGTAAAAAATTTTGTTAAAATTTTATTTCTAAAGAAAATTTTTTCAAAATTTTATTTCTATATAAAAATTTTGTCAAAATTTTATTTCTGTAGAAAAATTTGTCAAAATTTTATTTCTATAGAAAATTTTATTAAAATTTTATTTCTGTAGAAAATTTTGTCAACATTTTATTTGTATAGATTTTTTTTCAAAATTTTATTTCTGTAGAAAATTTTGTTAAAATTTCATTTCTGTAAAAAATTTTGTTAAAATTGTATTTCTATAGAAAATTTTGTCAAAATTTTATTTTTATAGAAAATCTTTGAAATTTTAGTTTTTTGTTTTTGTTTTTATAAAAAATTGAAGTACTCCATAGTTGGTGAGGACTAGTTTGCAAAATCGACCAAAACATAAAAAATTCTACCAATCTACCAAACAGTGAAAAAGCTACCATTTTTCGTAGAATTCTAGCAACTGTGTGCTAAATTTCACTGCAATAGGTTTGAATTTAATTATATATGTAGCTCTCACATATATCTTTCGCCCGATTTACACTCATATGACCACAGGCTACCATTGGATTTGGTCTCCATAAATAGTAAAACTTACCACAATGATGTGGCTTAAGATCGTATTTGATAGATAACATAAACGACAGAAGTTCTAAGAGCGTGGACGATGCAGGAAAAATGGCAAAAGTTCGGCCAATAAAATAGAAATTACATAATTGGTTAAAGTTCATTCTAAATTTAAAAACATATTTGCTTTCATTTAAAAATGCATCAGTTTTGTATGGCTGTTCCATATATAGTGACACCTCCTAATAAAATTTAGGCGACCTAAATTTTTCCCATATTTAGAGCTTTTCCAGTTATGGGAGTTTCATTTTAATAAAATAATATAGCAAACATCTCACGACAATTGTCCATTTTTGAAAGATGTCCGGTTTCCAGAGTGTGAGGTTTCACGGTAGATAAAATACCTTAGAACTGTATTTGTAATGAATTTAAGTTTTTCTATTTTTCTTTATTTTATATAAAAAAAACTACACAAAATTCACTTAAATTCATGTTAAATATTTAACAAAACTATTATGAATAATTTCTCTTAACCACAATTTAGTTGAGAAGGCCATCTGAGGTCATCACCATCATCAACAACTAAAGGTATGCAAAATATTCTCAACAATATGGCTGCCAGCCTCCGTATCCAAGTGAATCTCATTTAAGATGTTATTCTGGCAACAGACATAGCTCATTCAATATTCCAAGAAATGTTCAAAAAGTACCTCTGGATTTTATTCTGACATTCTCAGCATAACTTTTGTTTTTGCCTAACGAATTGAATGAACTTCTGAGGGACCAAATGCCACTACAATGCATACTTCCATTTAAGCTTTTCATCTTATTTTGTGCGTATTTGTTTGTTCTTTGGCTTTCTTTTTTTTTTCATGAGATATTTTCCATATTTTCCGTGTGCGAAATAATGGAAATATCATGAAATTCTAAAGATGTAGAAACGTACAGACATACAGTGGGTAAGAAACAAGGAGTGCAGGTGCAAAAAAGTTAACAAAGTTTTTCTTTGGGTTTTAAATCAAAAGGGAGAACCTTTTGCGAAACAGCAAACATTAAAATCGCCTTAAGTAAATTTCTGTTTTCTTTTTCGCTTTATGGGAATATAACATATCAAATTTGTTTCATTTGTGTTTTACTGTTATATGTATCACTTATTTAAACAAAATGGGAATTTAACTTTTTTCATGTATTAAGATTCGCCCCGTAGTCTGTGTTATAGGTTACCTATGGCACTGACATTTAGGCCATGTCGCCTACGAAGCCTGCATAAAATTATTATGCAAAAACAAAACTTCAAAAGACATTATGTTAATGTAGTTTCCCTGAAAGTTATTGGGACAAAATTGTATATGCAAATATGACATCAAATCTTTGAGATGGAATAATGTGAACACTTTTGCTTTAAACTTTAATCAAACACAGAAATTTCAAAAAAAGTTGACGGAAATGAAGTTTTGAGAAAATTTCCTATAGAAATGAAATTTTGAGAAAATTTTCTATAGAAGTAAAATGCTGAGAAAAATTCCTTTAGAAACGAAATTCTCAGAAAATATTCTATAAAAATGCAATTTTGACAAAATTTCTTATAGAAATGAAATTTTGACAAAATTTCCTGTAGAAATGAAATTTTGACAAAATTTCCTGTAGAAATGAAATTTTGACAAAATTTCCTATGGGAATGAAATTTAGAGAAAATTTCCTATAGGAATGACATTTAAAGAAAATTTCCTATAGAAATGAATTTTTGACAAAATTTTTTATAGAAATGAAATGTTGACCAAATTTCTTATAGTAATGAATTTTTGACAAAATTTCTTATAGAGATAAAATTTTGATAAAATCCTTATAGAAATGAAATTTTAATAAACTTTCCTATAGAAATAAAATTTTGATAAAATTCCTTATAGAAATGAAATTTTTACAAAATTTCCTATAGGAATGAAATTTTTACAAAATTTTTACAAAATTTCCTATAGGAATGACATTTTGTCAAAATTTCTTATAGAAATAAAATTTTGATAAAATTCCTTATAGAAATGAAATTTAACAAAATTTCCTATTGAAATGAAATTTGACAAAATTTCCTATAGAAATGAATTTTTGACAAATTTTCTTATAGAAATTAAATTTTGACAAAATTTCTTACAGAAATATAATTTTGATAAAATTCCTTATAGAAATTTTGACAAAATTTTCTATATAAATGGAATGTTGACAAAATTTCCTATAGGAATGAAATTTTGAAAAAATTTCCTATAGGAACGAAATTTTGACAAAATATCCTATAGAAATTAAATTTTTACAAAATTTCTTATAGAAATAAAATTTTGACAAAATTTCCTATAGGAATGAAATGTTGACAAAATTTCCTATAGAAATGAAATTTTGGAATGAAATTTTAAAAAAATTTCCTATAGGAACGAAATTTTGACAAAATATCCTATAGAAATTATGAAATGAAATTTTTACAAAATTTCCTACAGGAATGAAATTTAGAGAAAATTTCCTATAGGAATGACATTTAAAGAAAATTTCCTATAGGAATGAATTTTTGACAAAATTTTTTACAGAAATGAAATGTTGACCAAATTTCTTATAGTAATGAATTTTTGACAAAATTTCTTATAGAAATAAAATTTTGATAAAATCCTTATAGAAATGAAATTTTAATAAAATTCCTTATAGAAATGAAATTTTGATAAAATTCCTTATAGAAATGAAATTTTTACAAAATTTCCTATAGGAATGACATTTCTACAAAATTTCCTATAGGAATGAAATTTTTACAAAATTTCCTATAGGAATGAAATTTTGACAAAATTTCTTATAGAAATAAAATTTTGATAAAATTCCTTATAGAAATGAAATTTAACAAAATTTCCTATTGAAATGAAATTTGACAAAATTTCCTATAGAAATGATATATATATATATAATTTTGATAAAATTCCTTATAGAAACTTTGACAAAATTTTCTATATAAATGGAATGTTGACAAAATTTCCTATAGGAATGAAATTTTGAAAAAATTTCCTATAGGAACAAAATTTTGACAAAATATCCTATAGAAATTAAATTTTTACAAAATTTCTTATAGAAATAAAATTTTGACAAAATTTCCTATAGGAATGAAATGTTGACAAAATGAAATTTTGGAATGAAATTTTGAAAAAATTTCCTATAGAAATGAAATTTTGACAAAATGTCCTATAGAAATGAAATTTTGACAAAATTTCCTATAGGAATGAAATTTTGAAAAAATTTCCTATAGGAACGAAATTTTGACAAAATATCCTATAGGAATAAAATTTTGAGAAAATTTCCAATAGAAATGAATTTTTGACAAAATTTCTCATACAAATGAAATTTTGACAAAAAATATAGAAATGCAATTTAGAGAAAATTTCCTATAGGAATGAAATTTAGAGAAAATTTCCTTTAGAAATTAATTTTTGACAAAATTTCTTATAGAAAATAAATTTTGAAAAAATTTCGTATAGAAATAAAATTTTGATAAAATTCCTTATAGAAATGAAATTTTAACAAAATTTACTATTAAAATGAAATTTTCACAAAATGAAATTTTCACAAAATTTCGTATAGAAATGAAATTTTGACAAAATTTCCTATAGAAATGAAATGTTGACCAGCTTTCTTATAGGAATGAAATTTTGACAAAATTTCCTATAGGAATGAAATTTTGACAAAATGTCCTATAGGAATGAAATTGTGACAAAATATCCTATAGAAAATAAATTTTGAGAAAATTTCCAATAGAAATGAATTTTTGACAAAATTTCTCATAGAAATGAAATTTTGACAAAATTTTTATAGAAATTGATTTTTGACAAAATTTCCTATAGAAACGAATTTTTGACAAAATTTCTTATAAAAATAAAATTTTGATAAAATTCATTATAGAAATTAAATTTCCCATAGAAATGAAATTTTGACAATATTTCCTATAGAAATGAATTTTTTACACAATTTTCTATAGGAATGAAATTTTGACAAAATATTCTATAGAAATGAAAATTTGACCAAATTTCCTATAGGAATGAAATTTTGACGAAATTTCCTATAGGAATGAATTGTTTACAAAATTTCCTATAGGAATGAAATTTGGACAAAATTTCCTATAGGAATGACATTTTGACAAAATTTCTTATAGGAATGAAAATTTGACAAAATTTCCTATGGGAATGAAATGTTTACAAAATTTCCTATAGGAATGAAATTTTGACGAAATTTCCTATAGGAATGAATTGTTTACAAAATTTCCTATAGGAATGAAATTTGGACAAAATTTCCTATAGGAATGAAATTGTGACAAAATATCCTATAGAAAATAAATTTTGAGAAAATTTCCAATAGAAATGAATTTTTGACAAAATTTCTCATAGAAATGAAATTTTGACAAAATTGTTATAGAAATTAATTTTTGACAAAATTTCCTATAAAAACGAATTTTTGACAAAATTTCTTATAAAAATAAAATTTTGATAAAATTCATTATAGAAATTAAATTTCCCATAGAAATGAAATTTTGACAATATTTCCTATAGAAATGATTTTTTTACAAAATTTTCTATAGGAATGAAATTTTGACAAAATATTCTATAGAAATGAAAATTTGACAAAATTTCCTATAGGAATGAAATTTTGACGAAATTTCCTATAGGAATGAATTGTTTACAAAATTTCCTATAGGAATGAAATTTGGACAAAATTTCCTATAGGAATGACATTTTGACAAAATTTCCTACAGAAATGAAAATTTTACAAAATTTCCTATAGGAATGAAATTTGGACAAAATTTCCTATAGGAATGAAATTTTGACGAAATTTCCTATAGGAATGAATTGTTTACAAAATTTCCTATAGGAATGAAATTTGGACAAAATTTCCTATAGGAATGACATTTTGACAAAATTTCCTATAGGAATGAAATTTTGACAAAATATCCTATAGAAATGAAATTTTGAGAAAGTTTCCTATAGAAATGCTTTTTGGACAAAATTTCTCATAGAAATGAAATTTTGACAAAATTTCTTACAGAAATTAATTTTTGATGAAATTTCCTATAGAAATGAATTTTTGACAAAATTTCATATACAAATAAAATTTTGACAAAACTCCTTATAGAACTGAAATTTTAACAAAATTTCCTATAACAATGAAATTTTGACAACATTTCCTATAGAAATGAAAATGTGACAAAAATGCATATAGAAATGAAATTCTATAGAAATGAAATTTTGACAAAATTTCCTATAGAAATGAAATTTTGACAAATTTTCCTGTATAAATGACATTTTAAGAAAAAATCCTCTGGACATGAAATTTTAAGAAAATTCAGAATATTTCTATCGAAATGAAATTGTGAGAAAATTTCCTAAAGAAATGAAATTTTGACAAGATTTACTATATAAATGAAATTTTGATAGAATTTCCTATAGAAATTAAATTTTGACAAAAGTTTCCCGTAGAAATGAAATTTTGAGAAAATTTTCTATAGAAATGAAATTTTGAAAAAAAAAATTCTAATAGAAATAAAATTTTGAAAAAATTCCTTATAGAAATGAAATTTTAACAAAATTTCCTATTGAAATGAAATTTTGACAAAATTTTCTATAGAAATGAAATTTTAACAGAAAAACTCCTCTGGACATGAAATTTTGAGAAAATTCAGAATATTTCAATCAATATGAAATTTCAAAAAATATGGGAATGACATTTTTAAAAAATTCCTATAGGAATGAAATTTAGAGAAAATTTCCTATAGAAATGATTTTTTGACAAAATTTCTTATAGAAAGTAAATTTTGAAAAAATGTCTTAAAGAAATAAAATTTTGATAAAATTCCTTATAAAAATTAAATTTTAACAAAATTTCCTATTGAAATGAAATTTAGACAAAATTTCCTATAGAAACGGAATTTTGACAAAATTTCCTATAGAAATGAAATTCCTATATAAATTATATTTTAAGAAAAATTCCTCTGGACATGAAATTTTGAGAAAATTCAGAATATTTCTATCGAAATGAAATTGTGAGAAAATTTCCTAAAGAAATGAAATTTTGACAGAATTTCCTATAGAAATTAAAAAATTTCACACAGAAGTGACATTTCGTATAAAAATAAAATTTTGACAAACTTTCCTATAGAAATGAAATTTTCACACAATTTCCATAAAAATGAAATTTTGACAAAATTTCTTATAGATATAAACTTTTGAGAAAATTTCTTATTAAAATGAAATTTTGACAAAATTTCCTATAGAAATCAAATTTTAAGTAAATTTTATATTGAAATGAAATGTTGAGTAAAATTTCTGTAGCAATTGAATTTTGAGTAAATTTCGTATAGAATTGAAATTTTGTTCAGAAAAATAATTTAGTTTGATTTTGTTTAAATTAATTTAATTTATTGGCTTTTATTAATTTCTCAATTATCCCCGTTTTTGTTACTCATTACCCGGAAGCTATTTCGAATACAAAAATATATTATATACATTTTTATACGATACATTTAGCGCTATTGTTTTTTCTGTTTGTGTATATTATTTCCTTTTGTATTATATTATTTCTTTTGATATATGCGAATATTGCTTTTCGTCTCACAATCGGTGAAATTTCCCTATTGATTTCCAAATTAATTTCCGCTTGAATTTAATTTCCTCTTCAGATATTTAAATATGACTGTGTGCAGAGAACATTTTTCTGTCAAAAATATCGTTGTATTGTTTCTTGAAGGAAAAGCCTGTATCAATACGAAGATAATGTTGAATATGAATTGCAATAAATCTCAAAAACATCTAAGTATGAACGGGGACACAAACATGGCATGGAAGTTATTCCCAAAGCATTACTTTTAATACACATTCATAATTTATTTTCACTTTACAAGATGTTCCTTTGGAGCAATATATAAAAATAATTTCATTTTTATATATTGCGAAATAAAAATGTTTCATTTCATTTATTTTACAAATCATAAATATTCTTGTTTTTTATATTGCTAGTTTCTACTTTAATTACTGCATTTGTATTTTTTTTCACTATTTTCTTTATTATTTTTTTTATAAACAAATTAACACAAAACTTTTTTAACCTTACCACCAAAGGGCTATTAAAAAGACAATATTTAACATGGCTCTCCATATATTCCATATTATTCCTGCACGTTATATTATATAATATAGTGTAACGCAATTAAATTAAAGAGCATTTAGTGTTTCTATATAAGTTACTAATGAAATTGGGGCGACCTATATGAACACAGTAACACGACAGCTTTATCAACTACATGTGGTGATTTTTCTTGAGTGTAAAGTAAATTCCAATTAAATCACCCAATTTATGTTTGTGGTTGTGTTTGAGGGATATTTATGCTCTTCGGATTGAAGAGAGTTTAATGAAGAAAATAAATGAGAATGTTTTCTTTGGATATTTATCAATTCCCAAACAAATAATAAGCCTGATTAGTGTAGTACAAACAATAATGGGGTGGAATAGAAACATAAAAATTTAACATTGGCATTAAATTGAATGAACTAAAATTAAAATTTAATATTCTTAAAAAATATCTGACTTAACCCAGATATGCTGACGGGCCGTTATATTCTGTAGCACACCAACAAGTAGATTAGAAAATGTAAAGCACTGTAAACGCAGAAACCTGAACATTACAGGTGTACTACATGTAGTACGGTCGGCATATCTGGGTTAAACTTAGTGTTTTAATAATGTTAGAATTAATAATGTCAACAAAAATTAGTAATTAAAAATATAAATAAATTTTAATTTTAAAATGTAAAATATAAAATTTAGTATTTTAAATTTTAAATTTAAACAATTAAATTTTAAAATTCAAATTATCTGTTCAAATTTTTTAAATTTTCTGTTAGTAAATTGGGATTTAAAACTTGAAATTTAAACTTAATTAGTTTATGTTTTTAGTAACATTAAAATTTATGTTTGCAATAAAAATTACCAATTAAAAATATAAAAGATAAAATTAAATTAAAAATTTTTAAATTGTAAAATTTTGTATTTTGTTAATATGCTTTGTTTTGTATTTAAAATCCATAAAATTAAGAACAAATAATAAGACTGATTAATATAATACAAATAATAATGGGGTCGAACAGAAATATAGAACCATGTGCCCGTTTTTCTTTGTATTCAATTGAATAAAATTGAATTTGAAATTGTTAAATAAACTTTGTTAATAAACTTAAACTTGACTTTAAAAATTAAAATAGAAATTAAAATTAAAATTTAAAATTGCAAAATTGCAAGCTAAAATTAAATTTGAAATTTAAAGTATATATAATTTTACTTAAAATTGGATATACAAAATATACACTGAAAATTAAAACTTCATTTTTATACCCACCCATACCCATAGAATGGTGATGGGGGTATAATAAGTTTGTCATTCCGGTTGTAACACATCGAAATATCGATTTCCGACTATATAAATTATATATTATTGATCAGGGAGAAATTCTAAGACGATATAACGATGTCCTTCTGTCTGTCTGGATGTCTATTGTAATCACGCTACAGCCTTCAATAATAAAGCTATCTTGCTTAATTTTTGCACAAACTCTTTTTTTTGTCTCCAAGCAGGCCAAGTTAGAAGACGGGCTATATCGGTCCATGTTTAGGTATAGACCCCATATAAACCGACCACCCGATTTGGCATCTGGGCCTTCCAAAAACCGTATTTACTATCCGGTTTGCCTGAAATTAGAAATCTAGAGGTATTTTAGACCCTTAAATAAATGTGCCTAAAATGGTGCCTATCGGTCCACGTTTTAGTATAGCCCTTATATAGACCAATCTAACAATTTTATTTCATGGGCTCCTAGTAATCGTATTTTCAATCGGATTTTCCTGAAATTGGAAATCTATAGGTATTTTAGGACCACAAATAGGTGTGCGAAAAATTAGGTGTATCGGTCCATGTTTTGGTATAGCCCCCATATAAACCGACCCCCGATTTGGGGTCTTGGGCTTCTAGCAACCTTATTTTCTGTCTGCTTTGCCTCAAATTCGAAATCTTGGAGGAAATTTTGGAGGACCATAAATAGTGTTCCGAAGAACTTGTGTATCGGTATAGATTTTGATATATCCCCCTTATAATCCCGCCCTCCGATTTGGTGTATAAACTCTGTAGGTTTTTCAGAACCACAACTAACAGGTTGGCTGATAAGTCCCCGGTCGGACATAGATGGCGTCGTTAGTATTAAATGCATATTATTTTTATATAGTACCAACCTTCAAATGATTCGTGTCAAAATTTGACGTCTGTAAGTCAATTAGTTTGTGAAGGGAAAAAATACGATGGAAGCAAAAACTTGGCTTGATAATGATTGGTATGCAAAATTCAAGCATGGTGAAATGAGCACGCAGGACGGTGAACGCAGTGGACGCCCGTAAGAGGTGGTTTCCGACCAAAACATCAAAAAATCCACAAAATGATTTTGAATGACCGTAAAATAAAGTTGATCGAGATAGCAGAGGCCTTAAAGATATCAAAGGAACGTGTTGGTCATATCATTCATCAATATTTGGATGCGGAAGCTCTGTGCAAAATGGGTGCCGCGCGAGCTCACATTTGACCAAAAACAACAACGTGTTGATGATTCTGAGCGGTGTTTGCAGCTGTTAACTCGTAATACACCCGAGTTTTTCCGTCGATATGTGACAATGGATGAAACATGGCTCCATCACTACACCCCTGAGTCAAATCGACAGTCGGCTGAGCGGACAGCGACCGGTGAACCGCCTCCGAAGCGTGGAAAGACTCAAAAGTCCGCTGGCAAAGCAATGGCCTCTGGTTTTTGGGATACGCACGGAATAATTTTATCGATTATCTTGAGAAGGGAAAAACCATCAACAGCGACAATTATAGGGCTTTATTGGAGCGTTTGAAGGTCGAAATCGCGGCAAAACGGCCCCATATGAAGAAGAAAAAAGTGTTGTTGCACCAAGACAACGCACCGTGCCACAAGTCATTGAGAACGATGGCAAAAATTCATGAATTGGGCTTCGAATTGCTTCCCCACCCACCGTATTCTCCAGATCTGGCCCCCAGCGACTTTTTCTTGTTCTCAAACCTCAAAAGGATGCTCGCAGGGAAAAAATTTGGCTGCAATGAAGAGTTGATCGCCGAAACTGAGGCCTATTTTGAGGCAAAACCGAAGGAGTACTACCACAAAGGTATTAAAAAATTGGAAGGTCGTTATAATCGGTGTATCGCTCTTGAAGGGAACTATGTTGAATAATAAAAACGAATGTTGACAAAAAAAATGTGTTTTTCTTTGTTAGACCGGGGACTTATCAGCCAACCGGTTAGGTGTGCTGAATTTTGTGTATCTGCGCATATTTTTGGCATAGCACCCATATAGACTGTTTCCCTGATTTAACTCCTTGAGCTTATATAAATCGTAGGTTTTAGCCGAGTTGCCGGAATTTGTAACGGATTTATCGCTCCATTTGTTAAGGCCTCGATATAGACCGATTTCACTTGAGGGTATAGAAGGCGCAATGATCATAAAAGTTGTTTGAAACTGAAAGTAAAATTTTCATATATATATATATATATATATATATATATATATATATATATATATATATATATATATATATATATATATATATATATATATATATATATATATATATATATATATATATATATATATATATATATATATATATATATATATGTATATATATATATATATATATATATATATATATATATATATATATATATATATATATATATATATATATATATATATATATATATATATATATATATATATATATATATATATATATATATATATAATATATATATATATATATATATATATATATATATATATATATATATATATATATTATATATATATAGATTTTAGATTTCATTCAAATTCAATTCAAATTCATTTCAAATCAAGGCGTTATTTAATAATTTTTATATATTAACATTCTATACATTATCAAGTAACACGCTACGACGAAGAGTTTTCAAAGGTAACTGTTATATTTGATTCATGGTGGTGCGTATTTCAGATTCGGCCTGACCGAACTTACTGCTGTATATAGTTGTTTAAAATGAAATTAATTTTTTTTTATCTGTATTACACTTATAAAGGGTGGTTAAAATTTCAAGGGCCGATGTTGATTTTGAATAAAACACAACCTATTTAGGAAATTATTGTAATTTTATTTTATTATGATATATTGGTATTACTCAATTATGTTTGGAACAAAATATCAGCCAAATGGGCGCCGCGACCTCGGTAGCACACCTTCATCCGATGGTCCAAATTTTCGATGACGCTGAAGCATAATGGAGGTTCTATGCCGTTAATGTGCCGAATTATCTCTTCCTTTAGCTCTTGAATTGTTGCTGGGGTTATTTCTTTCAAATAACCCCAAAGAAAAAAGTCCAACGGTGTCAAATCACATGATCTTGGCGTCCAATTGACATCGCCATTACGTGAGATAACACGGCCATTGAATTTGATGCGCAAAAGAGCCATTGTTTCGTTAGCTATGTGGCAAGTGGCACCGTCCTGCTGAAACCACATATCGTCCACATCCATATCTTCCAATTCGGGCCATAAAAAGTTCGTTATCATCTCAGCGAACTGCCTGACCGGCCTCATTTTGGAAAAAATACGGCCCGATGATGCCGCCAGCCCATAAACCGCACCAAACAGTCACTCTTTGTGGGTGCATTGGTTTTTCGACAATCACTCTTGGATTCTCATTCGCCCAAATGCGGCAATTCTGTTTATTGACGAATCCACTGAGGTTAAAATGTGCCTCATCACTGAAGATGATTTTCTTCGAAAATTGATCATCCACTGTTGCCATTTCTTGGAACCATTCTGCCCATTCATGATGTCCATTGTTCAAATTGGGTAAGTCTGAAATAGAGAAATGTCAAATAAAATTCGGAAAAAAACTTGGCGTTTAGGTGTGGTTCACATTCAACATAATTCATAAATAAATATATATTATTTTTTTTATAATTTGTTTTATTTAAATTGTGTACAAACAAAATAAGTAAGACAACAGACGAACAAAATAAAAATAATTTTCACTGTTTCAATGAAATTAAATAAAACTAAAATTTTAAATCATTAATTACACTAGTTTACAAAAAAAATCATGTACATTTGATGAGATGTGACTTTTCTTATGTATTTTGATCTGGTGAATTCGACAATTTTTTTTATGGATCAATTTTTGAGATATCCCTTTTTATACCCACCACCATAGGATGGGGGGTATATTAACTTTGTCATTCCGTTTGTAACACATCGAAATATTGCTCTAAGACCCCATAAAGTATATATATTCTGGGTCGTGGTGAAATTCTGAGTCGATCTGAGCATGTCCGTCCGTCCGTCCGTCCGTCTGTTGAAATCACGCTAACTTCCGAACGAAACAAGCTATCGACTTGAAACTTGGCACAAGTAGTTGTTATTGATGTAGGTCGGATGGTATTGCAAATGGGCCATATCGGTCCACTTTTACGTATAGCCCCCATGTAAACGGACCCCAAAATTTGGCTTGCGAGGCCTCTAAGAGAAGCAAATTTCATCCGATCCGGATGAAATTTGGTACATGGTGTTGGTATATGGTCTCTAACAACCATGCAAAAATTGGTCCACATCGGTCCATAATTATATATAGCCCCCATATAAACCGATCCCCCGATTTGGCTTGAGAGGCCCCTAAGAGAAGCAAATTTCATCCGATCCGGCTGAAATTTGGTACATGGTGTCAGTGTATGGTCTCTAACAACCATGCTAAAATTGGTCCACATCGGTCCATAATTATATATAGCCCCCATATAAACCGATCCCCCGATTTGGCTTGCGAGGCCTCTAAGAGAAGGAAATTTCATCCGATCCGGCTGAAATTTGGTACAGGGTGTTAGTATATGGTCTCTAACAACCATGCAAAAATTGGTCGACATCGGTCCATAATTATATATAGCCCCCATATAAACCGATCCCCCGATTTGGCTTGCGAGGCCGCTAAGAGAAGCAAATTTCATCCGATCCGGCTGAAATTTTGTACGTGATGTTAGTATATGGTCTATAACAACCATGCCTAACTAGGTCCATATCGGTCTATAGTTATATATGGCCCTCAGATAAATCGATCCCCAATCACACAAAAATTGGTATATATCAAGTTCATAATTGTATATAGCCCCCATATAAGCGACCCCCATATTTCAATTCTTGCTCTCTACGTACAAAAAGTCCATATCGATTCGCAATTATTTGTAGACTTAACTATACATAACTTTATTGTCTAATATATACCATGTATGGACTAAATCACAGTCTTTCGTAGAAGTTTCTACGCAATCCATGGTGGTGGGTACATAAGATTCGGCCTGGCCGAACTTGCGGCCGTATGTACTTGTTTTCTCTTTTTTTTCCTAAACAAATTATATCTCGAATTAGAAATGTCCCATTATATCGTTGTTGATACTTAAATGAAAGGTATTGAGATGACGAAAATTCGTGTATAAATGTATCTGTGATTAGTTAAGTCGTTCGATGCAAAGAGGGCAAATTTTCCAAAAAAAAAATACTGTTTTACAGTGGCCCTTTTCCACCGGAAAAGTACAAACCATTAAAAAACGTCCGATTGCTCTTCATGGTCGTATAGATGATACTCCAACGTAAGTAATAAGACGAATTAGAAGAACAATGACCGAAAAGTGACAATGTTATAAACAATTGAGTGAACAAATCCGATGTCAAATCATGCAAATATGAGCAATTCACCCACACAAAAATGCCACTCGGCCACACAAAAATGCATTTTTGTGTGGGTGAGAGGTTCGATTTGACATCGGATTTGTTTACTCAATTGCTTATAACTTTGTCATTTTTCGGTCGCTTCTTCTTCTTTTGATAAATGTTCTTCAAAAAACCAAGAATAATTGGCAACACTTTTAAATAAAATTTTATTGTATTTAACGGATACAAAATGTATTTAATGTTTATAAATATAAAATATAAATTTTAGATATTTAAATTAAAATCAATAAAAAATATATACTACAAATTTCAAAAATAAGCCCAGCAAAAAAATTTGGATGTTCTTCCAAAGGCACACTTTTAAAAGCACTTCCAGAAGATACACTCCCAATGATGTTCTTTATTTTAACTACCCAGGAAGTTATTTTAATTCAATTTGTTATAACTTGGGTTTTTCATACTTTTAATGGGCAATTTTAACTGCTTTTGTTTCAAATAGGTTAACAACAGAGTAAGAATTAATAAAATGGTACAAATCATTTAAATTTTGTTGAAAAAAATGCTAAATCCAATCTGAAAAAATTGTGAATTTTTGAAAATATTTGAGGTCAAACGTTTCCGACAAGCGTTAGAATCCATTAAAAATTATAAAAAAATATAAAAATTATTTATTTGACAAAATATTACAGAATTTTAAAATGTACATCCAAAACATTAAATTCGGATAACACCTAAAGAAGTGATGCAAATTCAGTGCAATGGCTGTTGAAATGGAGAACTTCCGTCCTGCGCTTCTGCGTCAATTTGGCACCACTTCCGGATCCAAAAAGAAAATTTTCATTACTTTTTTGGCGACGCTTTTTTTTCCTGGGAAGTTTAAAAATGAATATGTAATTTTAAATTTTATTTAAATTTAAAATTACAAAAATAAAATTTTATTGTATTTAATGGATACAGAATATATTTAAAGTTTATAAATATAAAACATAAATTTTGCCTTAGATATTTAAATTAAAATTAAAAATACAATTAATACTACAAATTTCAAAAATAAGTTTAAAAATGAATTTGCAATTTTAAATGTATTATACTTACATTAACCTTACCCAAATAAAATTATATTAATTAGCAATTTATAATTTCTATTGATTTGTTTCACATTGAATTCATAAAATAAGTTACAACCTTTAAATCAAAAGTTTCAATTTTGAAAATAAATTTAAAATTAAAATTTAATTCATAATTTAAATTAAAATTAAATATGAAGTTAAAAATCTAAATTTAAAATTAAAAATTAAATTTGTAATTTTATTACACTTACATTATTATTTCCCAACTAAAATTATTTTAATTTTTTTTTTTTATGAAAAATTTTTTTACATAACAATAATAAAATAAGTTACACCCTTTGATACATTTTCTATGAATAACCAATAATAATTGGCAACACTTGCAAATCAAAATTGATTAGCAAATCTCCTTTGAGTATTTGGGTAATTATGGGAGTTAGGAATCCCCTAGAAAACCTACTTAATACGACTTTGATTTGTTCTTCTATGAATAGGAAATCCACTTAAAATGGAAAACCCATAACCATAGAAGTAGCCAAGCTGTTCTGAATTTTTTTTACAAAATTACTCATAAAGTAATCCATCATAACATGAAGGAAAAATAAGATAAGCATCTATGCCAAGATACCAGTAATCAAATGATATGGGAACACAGATAAGACAACGATTTCCATTTTAAATATACTTGTTGAGGGTGGGTAAATGTCCAGATTATGGCATATATCTTCAATAGTACTCCATGGGGCTAATTTAATCATCATTACGGTGGAAATTCAATTAGGGTTTAACTTTGGCGGTTTGGTAAAAACAATTTTGTTGTTGACTTGTATTAGATTACAAAGGCAAAGGCAAAACAAAAAAATAAAATAATTGAATATTTGTTGATGAGATCTGAGTGAAATTTTAAATTTTGTTTTGTCACAAAAGCCAAAGAATTGTGTATTTGTTTTTGATATCCAAGTTATTTTTATATGAATTGTTTTTCAGATTTGAATTTATCTTATGTTTTTTTTTTTTCATTTTATTTTATATTGTTCTACTTTCGGTTGGTCTGGGTGGTAAGTTGCTTATTGGTCTAGTCGGTTAATTATATTTTAAAATATTTCTTATCTTATCTTATGCACTTAATATTTGGCAGTTAAATTTACGCTTTACTGAGATTTTCTAGCATTGCACTCTAATTAAATTATATGGTCATGTCTCCTTGACTTGTTGATAATTTTGAAATTATAATTCCGTAGAATACAAAAGTGACACCTCAATTCTCGCTTATTGAGAGGTACATTCAAAATTGTTATAGATGCATTTTTTGTTTAAAAAAAATCTTTTTATTTAAGTCAAGTACAACACACAAGGGGAGTATATAATGTTAATTTCTATGATAAGAAAGAAAGAAACTCATTGGCCCCGAACCAATCTCAAAAAAATTTGAAACAAATATCAAAATTATTTTTTTTTTTAAATTTGTTAGACTTTTATTAGAATTTTTTGAAAATTTTTATAGATTGTTTTTAACTTGTGTAACAACTGTGGCTCTCTTCCCTATGCCATTGATTTTAAGTTTTTTTTTTATTGAAAAATTGATTCTTGACTCAAAAATTTCACAGTTCTCACAATGTTTCATTTCTTTTTGTATTGCAGGTAAGAAAAAGCAATAAAATACATGTAAGTATAACCCCTTTGTGGGCGGAATTTATATAAGCTGCCACTTGATTCATAAATCACATCCCATTGTTTTCAATAAAATTCTGTTAAAAATGCATCTCCTACCCCATTATTGGCAATAAATAGAAATCAACAAGAGCCACTAACCCACTCCATGCAAAATTTTGTCAACGTTTTATTTCTATAGAAAAATTTGCTACAATTTTATTTCTATAAAAATTTTTGTAAAAATTGTATTTCCATAGAAAATTTTGTCAAAATTTTATTTCTATATAAACGTTTGTCGAAACTTATTTTCTATAGAAAATTTTGTCGCAATTTTTATTTCTATTGAAGATTTTGTCAAAATGTTATTTCTATAGAAAATTTTGTCAAAATTTTATTTTTATAGAAAATGTTGTCAAAATTTTATTTTTATAGAAAATTTTGTCAAAATTTTATTTTTATAGAAAATGTTCTCAAAATTTTATTTGCATAGAAAATTTTGTCGAAATTTTATTTCTATAGAAAATGTTATCGAAACTTATTTTCTATATAGAAAATTTTGTCGCAAATTTTTATAGAAGATTTTGTCAAAATGTTATTTCTATAGAAAATTTTGTCAAGATTTTATTTTTATAGAAAATTTTGTCAAAATTTTATTTTTATAGAAAATTCTGTCAAAATTTTATTTCTTTAGAAAATTTTGTCAAAATTTTATTTTTATAGAAAATTTTGTCAAAATTTTATTTCTATAGAAAATTTTGACAAAATCTTATTTCTATATGTCAAAATTTTATTTCTATAGAAAATTTTGTCAATATTTTATTTTGATAGAAAATTTTGTCAAAATTTTATTTCTATAAGAAATTTTGTCAAAATTTTATTTCTATAGAAAATTTTGTCAAAATTTTATATCCATGGAAATTTTTGTCAAAATTTTATTTCTATAGAAAATTTTGTCAAAATTTTATTTCCATAGAAAAGTTTGTCAAAATTGTATATCCATAGAAAATTTTGTCAAAATTTTATTTCTATAGAAAATTTTGTCAAAATTTTATTTCTTTAGAAAATGTTGTCAACATTTCATTTCTATAGAAAATTTTGTTGGCGGAATTTATATATGCTGCCACTTGATTTATACATCACACCATTTCAATAAAATTCTGGTAAAAATTCATCTTCTACCCCATTATTGGCAATCAATAGAAATGAACAGTAAGAGCCATTACTCCATGGAAAATTTTGTCAAAAATTAATTTCTATATAAAATTTTGTCGAAACTTATTGTCTATAGAAAATTTTGTCTCAAATTTTATTTCTATAGAAAATTTTGTGAAAATTTTATTTATATAGAAAATTTTGTCATATTTTTATAGAAAATTTTGTCAAATTTTTATTTTTATAGAAAATGTTGTCAAAATTTTATTTCTATAGAAAATGTTGTCAAAATTTCATTTGTATAGAACATTTTGTCAAAATTTTATTTGTATATAAAATTTGGTCGAAACTTATTTTCTATAGAAAATTTTGTCTAAAATTTTATTCCTATAGAAAATTTTGTCAAAATTTAATTTCTATGGAAATTTTTGTCAAAATTTAATTTCTATAGAAAATTTTGTCAAAGTGTAATTTCTATAACAAATTTTGTCAAAATTTAATTTTTATAGAAAATTTTGTCAAAATTTAATTTCTATAGAAAATTTTGCCAAATTTAATTTCTATAGAAAATTTTGTCAAAATTTTATTTCTATAGAAAATTTTGTCAAAATTTTATTTCTATTGAAAACTTTGTCAAAATTTGTTTTTCTAAAGAAAATTTTTTCAAAACTTGTTTTTCTAAAGAATATTTTTTCAAAATTTTATTTCAATAGAAAATTTTGTCAAAATTTTATTTCTATAGAAAATTTTGTCAAAATTTTATTTCTATAGAAAATTTTGTCAAAATTTTATTTCTACAGAAAATTTTGTCAAAATTTTATTTCTATAGAAAATTTTGTCAACATTTTATTGCTATAGAATTTTACCAAATATGGCATTTGGGCTGCAGAGCTATTTTGCCACCCTTGCGTATGACAGATGTATAACAACTTCACTACTCATACGATCCACAGTTCACATTGAGAATTAAACTTTACGGACTATATAAAACCAAATTTAATTTATATTGAACATTTTGTCAAAATTCTATTACTATTTTTCAAAATGTGTTTCAATAGAAAATTTTATATCTTTAGAAAATTTTGTCAAAATTTTATTTTTATAGAAAATTTTGTTAAAATTTTATTTCTATATAAATTTTTGACAAAATTTTATTTCTATATGTCAAAATTTTATTTCTATATTTTATTTCTATAGAAAATTTTGTCAAAATTTTATTTCCATAGAAAAGTTTGTCAAAATTTTATATCCATAGAAAATTTTGTCAAAATTTTATTTCTATAGAAAATTTTCTCAAAATTTTATTTCTTTAGAAAATGTTGTCAACATTTTATTTCTATAAAAAATTTTGTTGGCGGAATTTATATATGCTGCCACTTGATTTATACATCACACCCCCTTGTTTTCAATAAAATTCTGCTAAAAATTCATCTTCTACCCCATTATTGGCAATCAATAGAAATGAACAGTAAGAGCCACTAACCCACTCCATGGAAAATTTTGTCAAAAATTAATTTCTATATAAAATTTTGTCGAAACTTATTGTCTATAGAAAATTTTGTCTCAAATTTTATTTCTATAGAAAATTTTGTGAAAATTTTATTTATATAGAAAATTTTGTCATATTTTTATAGAAAATTTTGTCAAATTTTTATTTTTATAGAAAATGTTGTCAAAATTTTATTTCTATAGAAAATGTTGTCAAAATTTCATTTGTATAGAACATTTTGTCAAAATTTTATTTCTATATAAAATTTGGTCGAAACTTATTTCCTATAGAAAATTTTGTCTAAAATTGTATTTCTATAGAAAATTTTGTCAAAATTTAATTTCTATGGAAATTTTTGTCAAAATTTAATTTCTATAGAAAATTTTGTCAAAGTGTAATTTCTATAACAAATTTTGTCAAAATTTAATTTTTATAGAAAATTTTGTCAAAATTTAATTTCTATAGAAAATTTTGCCAAATTTAATTTCTATAGAAAATTTTGTCAAAATTTTATTTCTATAGAGAATTTTGTCAAAATTTTATTTCTATTGAAAACTTTGTCAAAATTTGTTTTTCTAAAGAAAATTTTTTCAAAACTTGTTTTTCTAAAGAATATTTTTTCAAAATTTTATTTCAATAGAAAATTTTGTCAAAATTTTATTTCTATAGAAAATTTTGTCAAAATTTTATTTCTATAGAAAATTTTGTCAAAATTTTATTTCTACAGAAAATTTTGTCAAAATTTTATTTCTATAGAAAATTTTGTCAACATTTTATTGCTATAGAATTTTACCAAATATGGCATTTGGGCTGCAGAGCTATTTTGCCACCCTTGCGTATGACAGATGTATAACAACTTCACTACTCATACGATCCACAGTTCACATTGAGAATTAAACTTTACGGACTATATAAAACCAAATTTAATTTATATTGAACATTTTGTCAAAATTCTATTTCTATTTTTCAAAATGTGTTTCAATAGAAAATTTTGTCAAAATTTTATTTCTGTTTTTTTTTATGCTGGAATAAAAAAGCCACAATAATGCTTAAAGAACAAAACCAACAATAACAAAACAAAACGAATGAAAAAAAGAGGAAGCGCGCTCAAAATAAACCCAGCCAACTGCACTCAAATCGATGATTTGATGGTGGCAAAGGAAAAGAGAAATGTTTGTTTGAATTTATTTCGGCATAAGCCGGCTATCATAAAACTTTTTTCGGAAGGTTCAAGTGTGGTTCACCTTGGGTTTATTGAACTGTCTGAATTTATTCTGATAATTGGTTGATAGTTTTGCTGCAAGTAGAGGATGCTGATGAGGAATGTGGTAATTCCGAAACGTGCGTCCATCCAACCATCTTGCAGTCTATAAGGCTTTGCCCAAATAAATTTGACAAACATTATTTTCCTCTGTTGGTTAAGCTACACTTGTAGTTTAGTCAATGCATGGTTTTAAGCTGAAATAAAAAAAAAACAACAGCAATGCTTAAAGAACAAAACCAAGAATAACAAAACAAAACGAATGAAAAAAAATTATTTCTATAGAAAATGTTGTCCAAATTTTATTTCTATTGAAAATTTTTTCAACAGAAAATTTTGTCAAAATTGTATTTCCGCAAAAGATGTTGTCAACATTTTATTGCTATAGAATTTTACCAAATGTGGCATTTGGTTTGCAGAGCTATGTTTTCTTGGAGAATAATGTTTTTTTTCTTAATTTTGCCACCCGTGCGTATGACAGTTGTATAACAACTTAACTACTCATACGATCCATAGTTCACATAGAGAATTAAAGCTTACTGCCTATATAAAATCAATTGGAGTGGCACACACACAACTTAATAAAATGTAGCAGTTTTTTTTTTTTTAATTGGAAACAAATACATTTCCGCATACTCCGATCACCCTTTAGAGACAATGTCTCTCCTCTATTCATACACATGCATATACAATATGTATACGACCCCATTACCTTGACATATTTATGATGGCAAAGTTTACACAAATAAACGTTTTGAGACAAGCCTGTGAAATGGAAAAATTCCACATTGTACGCTTGTCACTCACTCACATCTGCTTGCATTTATTTTTGTTGACAATCAAACTGGAAGATAAGCAAAACAAAAAACAATCTTGACGAATGAATTTATAACCGCTTATCTGCTATGTTATAATAACTAAATCACAATTAAGTGATTACAATTTGTTTAAATGTTCTTAATTGCTACAATTGGGATATTATCTTTGAGAAGATGTAAAAATAAATTACAGAAAAACACATTAAGGTAAATTTCTTTGTAAGATAATAGATGATAATAGACAAAAAAATTCTAGCAATGAATAAATAGGTTTAAGTTTTTTTTTTTGGGAATTGAGATGATCGAGATGAGATGATAAATCTCATCTCGAAAATGTAAAATACCCAAGAGAACAGACCAATCCCAACGACAATGAGCAAGCGAACATTTTAAAGCAGAGACTTACTTCAGCAATGTTTCTTAAAGGGTGAAAAAGGCAAATAATTCAGGAAAATATTTAGAATTGCCACATTTTTGGTATTTTTTATATTTAGTGGAATCTTGCCTTCATATCATCGGAATAAGTACCCAGCAAAAAAAATTGAAAGTACTTCTGAAGGCACAACTTAAAAAGCACTTCCAAAAATGTCCTCCCAAAGATGTTCTTTATTTTAACTACTCAGGAATTTCTTTTAATTCAATTTTTTATAATTCGCTTTTTTCATATTTTTAAAAGGAAATTTTATCTTTTTTTGTTTCAAATGGATTAAAAAAGAGTAAGAAATAGTAAAATTTAAAATTATAATTATATTTTTTCGAAAAAATGCTATATCCAATCTAGAAAAATTTTCATTTTCAAATATTTGATCTCAAACGTGTCAGACAAGCGTTAGAATGTATTAAAAATCATAGAAAATTATAAAAATTATTTATTTTGCAAAATATTACAAAATTTTTGAATTCACATTTAAAACACTGAATTCGAATCACACCTTAAGAAGTGATGCAAATTCAGTGTAACGGCTGTTTGAAATGGTGGATATCCATCCTATGACAAGCCCATTCATCGCTTCTGCGCCAATTTTGGACCATTTCCAGATAAAAAAAAAAAAACATTTTCACTACTTTTTGACGACGTTTATTTATTTGCTGGGATGTTAAAAACTGTACGATATAAAAAAAAACTTTCACATATATATTTATAAACCTAACATAAATCTAGACTTCCAATTTCATTATAATTGAGTAAAAATTGCGATGTCTATAAGACACTTTGCCAAAACATATAAACCAAAATATACATACGTCTATGTGGACCTAAAATACGTCAATATTTCAGGTACGTCAGATAAATGTATCTAGAAACCTAAGATGTTAAATCGGGGGATTCGGCTTTACCAAACCATAGACCAGTATACTCCAAATCCGACACAGATCTTTGCGGACCTAAAATACCAAAACCAAGACAGATGTGCACCATATTCCGCACACCTTTTTGTTGACCTAAAAGACATTTGATTTACAATTTCAGAAAATATGATAAAAATTGAGGCGTCTTAAGCTCATATAGTCAGATCGGGGGATAGATCTATATGGGGGCTATACCAGAACATGGACCGACACACACCATATTTGACGTACGCAAAAATTATCAAAGTCAATAATTTTATGAACTCAAGAGGATTTAAATTGGCTGTAGTACCCTAAACGGTTCACTTTATAAATTCGGTATAGTTTCAAATGTGTGAGAATTTATTCCAAGAAAAAAATTTAACAGACTCATCAATCGAAGTATTGTCAATAATGTTTCCCCATCTTGCTGGCAAAATATGAATACCGTGTTGACTCACACCGTATTTGGCACATCTCTTTGTGAACCTAAAATTCATCTAGAATTCTATGTTCACGCAAATAAAATTAAAATTCCGAAGTATAGAAGCTCAAGAAGTCCAAACCGAGAGACTAATCCAAAACATGGACCGTACACACTATTTGATACACCGATACGGACCAATCCCTGCATGGGTGTTAGAGATCATATACTAACACCACGTACCAAATTTCAAGCGAATCGTATGAATTTTGCTCATCCATGAGGCTCCGGATGTCAAATCTGGCGATCGGTTTATATGAGGGCTATAAATTATTATGGGCCAAGGTGGACCAATTTTTGCGTAGTTGTTAGATACCATATACCAACACTATGTACCAAATTTCAACCAGATCCGCTGAAATTTGCTTCTCTTTGAGGCTCCGCAAGCCAAATCTGGGGATCGGTTTATATGGGGGCTATATATAATTATGAACCGATATGGACCAATTTTTGCATAGATGTTAGAGACCATATACTAACAACATGTACCAAATTTCAACTGGATCGGATGAATTTTGCTCCTCCAAGAGGCTGTGCAAGCCAAATCTGAGCGTCGGTTTATATGGGGGCTATACGTAAAAGTAGTCCGATATGGCCCATTTGCAATACCATCCGACCTACATCAATAACAACTACTTGTGCCAAGTTTCAAGTTGATACCTTGTTTCGTTCGGAAATTAGCGTGATTTCAACACACGGTCGGACGGACGGACATGCTTAGATCGACTCAGAATTTTACCACGACCCAGAATATATATACTTTATGAGGTCTTAGAGCAATATTTCGATGTGTTACAAACGGAATGACAAAGTTAATACACCCCCCCCCCCCATTCTATGGTGGAGGGTATAAAAATGCGGTGTCTAGTAGCTCAAGAAGTCAAATTGGGTGATCGGTGTATATGGGGGCTATACCAAATCATAGATTAGGTAGGTGGCAGCCCGTTGTATCAGGGTCACTTAGACTACTCAGTCCAATTCAATTGGGTCGAGGCAGGAATCGAACCCACGACCTTATGTATGCAAGGCAGGCATTCTAACCATTGCATCACGGTGGCTCCCAAATCATGGGCCGCAGGAATGCAATTCGGCAGATCGGTACATATATCTATACCAAAAACATATTCTGAACATATATTTATGGAACTAAAATACTTCTAAATTTCCAATTTCAGACAATCGACATACAGGCATGTAAAAAGAAGATAAATCATTAAATCTGTTTTTAAAGAAATGTAAAAATATCTATCTTAAAATATCATCTTATTTCAATTAAATTTTATTTCAAATAATTTAATTTAATTTTATTCAAATAAATGAACTAAATTTAAATTTAACTAAATTTCTTACTTTCTCTGTTCCACTTTGTCCTCACTCTTCAATGGCATTGCATTATCAAATCTCAAATATCTCATCATCATAATTTTATCAAGCGATATCATTTATTTCTATCTTAGGAACAAATATCAGAGTAAACGTCTAACCATTAGTTTGAGTAAATCTGTATTGCGGTCTACAGTATTTTCAGACTCTAAAATTATCAGTATCATTATGATCGCTTATCTACAAAAACAAAAACTAGCTATAAACAAATTGTTGTAAGCAACAACAACAATAAAACAAAACTAAAACCACATAGCTATAGGCAAATAAAACAAAGAAACAAATCATCTTACAAAGCCATGGTAATGATGACGGTGAGACGAAAATAAAAGTAATAATAAAATAATTATCGGTATCACAAACCATGACATACACACACACACAGATACAACTAAGGAGCATAGGCTAAAATAATCAAAAATAAAAACACCGCAATATTTGTCTCAGTTCATTTTGTATTTGTTTTTTTTTTTTTTTTTTTGCTTTTCTTTCAACAAGAAAAAATTTTCAAATAGAAAAAAGGTGAGACTATAAAACAAACAGTTTTTGCTATGCATGTGACGCAGACGAATGGTCACGAAGAAGCACACGTTTGAACGACCACATACAAACAAACACAGAAGAAGGTTTACGAATGTGTTGACATCTTTACTTTAGGTTTTTTTTACTTAATGACACTGAACGAAGGTAAGTGAGTATTGTTCGACTGCAAAAGCACTTTTGCAGGGCAAAAATATCAGACCAAAATGTTGATTTCTACACTCACAAAGCGAAGCCACCAAGAAGGAAATTTTTGAAATTTTAACTAACCTGTATAAATATCGCCAATATTAAAAAAATTAAATATTTTTCGACAAATTCAAGAAATTTTATTAAGGTAGAATTACATACCATGCGTTCAATGCGTACAATACGTCCGATGATTGAAGAGTTGAAATTTCTCCTTGAAATCAAAAGCTCGAATAGTCTGCCGCAAACAGAAAAAAACAACCCTTCCATCAACGCACGCATGGTGTGTAACTCAACCTTTTGTCATTGTTTTTATTCCACTTGTAGTTTGAAGGAAAATATTGGAGCTCAAAATTGCAAAAATTGCGAAGTTCAAGATGGGGACATTTGTGTTAAAATTTAAAATTTTTAAAAAATTCTAAACTATTTTGTGGGACATACGAATTTCCCTTTTTTTGACGTACGTAAAAAGGTCAATAATATCATGGACTCAAATAGAGTTAAATTGGCTTTAGTGCCCTAGAGGGTTGACTTTATTGGGAGAGCAAATTAAAATTTCGGTATTGTTTCAAATGTATGAGAATTTATTCCGAGCAAAACTTCACTAATCGAAATATTGTTCGTAAAATTTTTCCCATCATTCTGGAAAAATAAGAATACCGTGTTGACTCAATCCGCCAGTTGGGCCAATTTTGGTTTCTTCATAAAATCGATAATGCTGATCAGTCATCGATCGGAAAATATGGTAATCAGAACGAGCAATATCTAAGTTATACGGCGGGTGGAGTTGGACTTTGTGTGTTTGCAAATAACTTTTTACAGGGTTTGCAACATGTGGCGTTGAGCGTGATGCAAAACTACATTGTCTTACCTTGCCAAATATTGTGAACGTTTATTACTTAATTCTCGGCAAAAACGCCACAATTGAGTTCGATACAAAGTTCCTGCGATCATTTCACTTGTCTGCAGCATCTCATAGTAGATCACGCCCAAAATAGCTTTTCCATGTAACAGGTTGGCTGATAAGTTCCCGGTCTAACAAAGAAAAACACATTTTTTTGTCAAATTCGTTTTTATTATTCAACATAGTTCCCTTCAAGAGCGATACAACGATTATAACGACCTTCTAATTTTTTGATACCATTTTTATAGTACTCCTTCGGTTTTGCCTCAAAATAGGCCTCAGTTTCGGCGATCACCCCTTCAGTGCAGCCAAATTTCTTCCTTGCGAACATCCTTTTGAGGTCTGAGAACAAGAAAAAGTCGCTGGGGGCCAGATCTGGAGAATTCGGTGGGTGGGGGAAGCAATTCGAAGCCCAATTCATGAATTTTTGCCATCGTTTTCAATGACTTGTGGCACGGTGCGTTGTCTTGGTGGAACAATACTTTTTTCTTCTTCATATGGGGCCGTTTTGCCCCATATGAACCATCACTGTTGATGGTTTTTCCCTTCTCAAGATAATCGATAAAAATTTTTCCATGCGCATCCCAAAAAACAGAGGCCATTACTTTGCCAGAGGACTTTTGAGTCTTTCCACGCTTCGGAGACGGTTCATCGGTCGCTGTCCACTCAGCCGACTGTCGATTGGACTCAGGAGTGTAGTGATGGAGCCATGTTTCATCCATTGTCACATATCGACGGAAAAACTCGGGTGTATTACGAGTTAACAGCTGCAAACACCGCTCAGAATCATCAACACGTTGTTGTTTTTGGTCAAATGTGAGCTTGCGCGGCACCCATTTTGCACAGAGCTTCCGCATATCCAAATATTGATGAATGATATGGCCAATTCGTTCGTTTGATATCTTTAAGGCCTCTGCTATCTCGATCAACTTCATTTTACGGTCATTCAAAATCATTTTGTGGATTTTTTGATGTTTTTCGTCGGTAACCACCTCTTTCGGGCGTCCACTGCGTTCACCGTCCTCACATTTCACCACGCTTAAATTTTGCATACCAATCAATTATTGTTGATTTCCCTGGGACAGAGTCCGGAAACTCATTGTCAAGCCAAGTTTTTGCTTCCACTTGCCGAAATTCCTTTTTTTCCATTTTTTTTTTTCACAATAACAAAAGTTGCTCACAAACTAATTGACTTACAGGCGTCAAATTTTGACATGAATCATTTGAAGGTTGGTACTATATAAAAAGAATATGAATTTAATACTAGCGACGCCATCTATGTGTCAGGCTGGGGACTTATCAGCCAACCTGTTATAAAGGGTGATTTGTTAAGAGCTTGATAACTTTTTTTTAAAAAAAAACGCATAAAATTTGCAAAATCTCATCGGTTCTTTATTTGAAACGTTAGATTGGTCCATGACATTTACTTTTTGAAGATAATTTCATTTAAATGTTGACCGCGGCTGCGTCTTAGGTGGTCCATTCGGA
Organism: Haematobia irritans; assembly: GCF_050003625.1. Classification (NCBI taxonomy): domain Eukaryota; kingdom Metazoa; phylum Arthropoda; class Insecta; order Diptera; family Muscidae; genus Haematobia; species Haematobia irritans. The sequence goes on along the minus strand of NC_134399.1, from coordinate 185,294,922 downwards.
AAGTCCAATTTTGGGCAACTTTTTCGAGCATTTCGGCCGGAATAGCCCGAATTTCTTCGGAAATGTTGTCTTCCAAAGCTGGAATAGTTGCTGGCTTATTTCTGTAGACTTTAGACTTGACGTAGCCCCACAAAAAATAGTCTAAAGGCGTCAAATCGCATGATCTTGGTGGCCAACTTACCGGTCCATTTCTTGAGATGAATTGTTCTCCGAAGTTTTCCCTCAAAATGGCCATAGAATCGCGAGCTGTGTGGCATGTAGCGCCATCTTGTTGAAACCACATGTCAACCAAGTTCAGTTCTTCCATTTTTGGCAACAAAAAGTTTGTTAGCATCGAACGATAGCGATCGCCATTCACCGTAACGTTGCGTCCAACAGCATCTTTGAAAAAATACGGTCCAATGATTCCACCAGCGTACAAACCACACCAAACAGTGCATTTTTCGGGATGCATGGGCAGTTCTTGAACGGCTTCTGGTTGCTCTTCACTCCAAATGCGGCAATTTTGCTTATTTACGTAGCCATTCAACCAGAAATGAGCCTCATCGCTGAACAAAATTTGTCGATAAAAAAGCGGATTTTCTGCCAACTTTTCTAGGGCCCATTCACTGAAAATTCGACGTTGTGGCAGATCGTAAGTCTATTCATGATGAAATGTCAAAGCATACTGAGCATCTTTCTCTTTGACACCATGTCTGAAATCCCACGTGATCTGTCAAATACTAATGCATGAAAATCCTAACCTCAAAAGAATCACCCTTTATTCGGCTTTGCCGTCGATGTTAAGGCCTGAGCGGGGAAACCGTATAATTGTTTTCGGTTGGTATTGTTATAGTAGATTCTACGACTATTCAGTCTATTGTCTAAAATCTTATTTGGAAACATTTAAATGGGAAGCCCTACCCCACCTGCCGCATAGCCCAGACATTGCCCCTTCTGATTACCACTTCTCCCGATAGATAATGCATTATCTGGCTGATCAACATTTCATTCTTACGGAATCCTAGCGATGGGCAATACCTATGTTACAATTTGTTTCAAAATAAATTCTCAAACCTTTAAATAGAATTTGCCCTCCATAGTAAAAACAAGAAATAACAAGTATATACTGCCGTAAGTTCGGCCAGGCCGAATCTTATGTACCCTCCACCATGGATTGCGCAGAAACTTCTACGAAAGACTGTCATCCACAAATTTCAACTCACTCGGATGAAATTTGCTCCTCCAAGAGGATCCAAAACCAAATCTCGGGATCGGTTTATATGGGGGCTATAAATGATTATGGACTGATATGGACCACTTTTGGCATGGTTGTTAAATATCATATACTACCACCACGTACCAAATTTCAACCAGATCGGATGAATTTTGCTTCTCCAAAAGGCACCGGAGGTCAAATCTGGCGATCGGTTTTATGAGAGATATATATAATTATGGACTGATAGGAACCAATTCCTGCATGGTTGTTGGATACCATATACTAACATCACGTACCAAATTTCAACCGAATGGGAAGAATTTTGCTCTTCCAAGATGCTCCGGAGGTCAAATCTGGGGATCGGTTTATATGGGGCCTATATATAATTATGGACCGATATCGACCAATTTTTGCATGGGTGTTTGAGGCCATATATTAAAATCACGTGCCATATTTCAACTGAATCAGATGAATTTTGGTCTTCCAAGAGGCTCCGGAGGTCAAATCTGGTGATCGGTTTATTTATATGGGAGCTATATATAATTATGGACCGATATGGACCAATTTTTGCATGGTCATTAGAGACGATATACTAACATCATGTACGAAATTTCAGCCGGATCGTATGAAATTTGTTTCTCTTAGAGGCTCTGCAAGCCAAATCGGGGGATCGGTTTATATGGGGGTTATATATAATTATGGACTGATGTGGACCAATTTTTGCATGGTTGTTAGAGACCATATACTAACACCATGTACCAAATTTCAGCCGGATCGGATGAAATTTTCTTCTCTTAGAGGCTCCGCAAGCCAAATCGGGGGATCGGTTTATATGGGGGCTATATATAATTATGGACCGATGTGGACCAATTTTTGCATGGTTGTTAGAGACCATATACTAACACCACGTACCAAATTTCAGCCGGATGGGATGAAATTTGCTTCTCTTAGAGGCCTCGCAAGCCAAATTTGGAGGTCCGTTTATATGGAGGCTATATGTAAAAGTGGACCGATATGGCCTATTTGAAATACCATCCGACCTACATCAATAACAACTAATTTTGCCAAGTTTAAAGTCGATAGCTTGTTTCGTTCGGAAGTTAGCGTGATTTCAACAGACGGACGGACGGACGGACGGACATTCTCAAATCGACTCAGAATTTCACCACGACCCAGAATATATATACTTTATGGGGTCTTAGATCAATATTTCGATGTGTTACAAACGGAATGACAAAGTTAATATACCCCCATCCTATGGTGGAGGGTATAAAAAGCGAAATTATTGAAAAAAATGTTTTTTTTTTTTTTTCGTTCAAATGAACTTCAAGCAGTGCAAAGGATTCGAAAACAGAATACTTTCGTCCTAAAACAATCCCATGTAAAATTCACTGAAGATGTGCCAAATTTCAAAATTCGTTTTTCAATTATAGAAAATTTCGAAAAATCTACCATGTCAACCTTTCGCATTAGAATCCCTATTCAGAGTCAAATTAATGTATACCTTAACAAAAATATACATTACGTTCCATTGTCTTTATTGCCAAGCTAATTATCACACATCAACCTAAAACGTGATTAATCGTATAGTTGGTTATGACAATAAAACCTCTCTCTTCTCTGCCAACAACAAGCCCCACCCTCACCACCACCATATAGTTTCAAACGAATGTTACAAACCCCCATACACATTCAATATTAATCTCCCATCTCATGTAGAGGAGAACTCTAATACACTTTGCACGAGTTGTAGCCGGCTATTTAATGTTATAATTAAAATGGGGACAAAAAATGCTGTTCTCATAACAATAATTTTTCTCAACAAACAACAAAAGACCTGCAGTGCAAATACATACATACAAACAAAAAAGACCACCTCAAAAGAGAGTGAAGCATAGAGAGAGAGAGAGAGTAAGAGTTTAAGTTAGTGAATGTGTGAGTAAAGAAATTTTTTAAGAAATCAAAACAACTAAAATTTAAATCAGTTAGCAGTAGCGTCGTCTAAGCCTTAAACAAAACAACGTTCAGAATAGAACAGTTCCGTGATTTTGTTGAAAAGCGGCAAAGCAAACCGTCGACATTACGCGATCTTAAAGTGTGAAGTTATTCAAATGCATTTGATAGACTCGGTCGGCAAACGGGCAAAGTGAAACATTTCTGTTTGTTTGGTGGCATTCGTGGCGTTCGTATTCATCATTGTCCGTCGGTGTTGTTTGCTAATTTTTCATTTTTGACAAATTATCATGTCTTGAAGAGACGGGAATATTAACATTTTTTATTTAATTATTTTTTTTTTTTAATAAATGAAGAAATCACAAAATTATGAATATCAGTTTAACAAAATCCTTTTCTTCCCCCTAACCCTAATAAAAACAACGCAAATCTAAGAAATTCTATTTTTTTTTTTGTGAAATGAAATGAATTAAAGTGCAATCGCTTGTCATGTCATCGTGTCAGTGCTTAATATCATGTTAGTGTCATTTTTACTCCCACAAAACAAAATGCTGTGTGTGTGTGTGTCTTACAATGGTCGACATCATGAGTCGATGATTGGGCAAAAAACAAAAACGAAATAGACGCCTCAAAACATGCCACTTGAAAATTAATTTGAGTCCATTTCTTTCATTTGGACAAAGGGGCTCCAATAACTTTGTCTATCCCAAATTTTTTGGCTTTATTAAGCACGTGTTTATTTTTATTGTTGTTATTTGGTGCTACTATTGTTTGCCCTAAAACAATTTGCTGCCTCTCAAAAACTCAACAAAGCAAAAAAACAATATTAAACAAACAACAACACAACAACAACAAAAAGGACAAGACAAAACAAGAGTATCGCTGTTAGAGAAAATTACCGTTGCGTGTCTGGTGTCTAATCCAAAACAGAAAATGGCCTTCTTAAGTAGTTCCAGTAACGGTATCAGCTACCGTATTACACTTCAAATGGGTATGTTAATGATTTCCCCCAGCAGCTACTTTTTCTCCTCACCCCCAACTCCCATTTATTATTTCTTTTGATGTTGTTTTTGTGGTGTTTTTTTTGTAATTTTTCGATTTACCTGTTTTTGCGTAAATTCCAATGTGTGTATACATTTCTTTTGAGTGTTTTAATTGTGGTACGAATGAATGAAAAGTGTTTGATATTATGCGTAAGTATGTATATCAAAATTATTACACTGTTTGCGATTAAAGTGATGGTATTGGGTAGACGAAAAAGTCTTTTCGTTTTTCTAATCAAACTTCAACTTGTTTATTATACCCCACCATAGGATGGGTGTATACTAACTTTGTTATTACGTGTCTAACATATTGATATATTGGCCTCAGACCCCATAAATTATATAAATTCTGGGTCCTGATAAAATTTTGAGTCGATCTAGCTATGTCTGTCTGTAAAATCACACTAACTTCCAAACGAAACAAGCTATCAACTTGAAACTTGTAGGTCGGATGGTAAAGGGTGGTTACCTTCATCCGATGGTCCAAATTTTCGATGACGCTGAAGCATAATGGAGGTTCTATGCCGTTAATGTGCCGAATTATCTCATCCTTTAGCTCTTGAATTGTTGCTGGCTTATCGGCGTACACCTTTTCTTTCAAATAACCCCAAAGAAAAAAGTCCAACGGTGTCAAATCACATGATCTTGGCGGCCAATTGACATCGCCATTACGTGAGATAACGCGGCCATTGAATTTGTTGCGCAAAAGAGCCATTGTTTGTTAGCTGTGTGGCAAGTGGAACAGGGTTGGCCTGTCACAAACTGTGACTTTTGCGACATACATTTGCGACGGTATAATACGTATGTCGCAAAAGTCGTAAACCTACTGTATAAAACCTAATTTTGAATAGAAGAAATCCTGAACATTTTTTAATTTAGTTTGACAGCATTCGCTGTAGGTTTCTGCAGAAATTTGTGAAAGTTTTCCCACGGTCAAGCCTATTTTCTTGGGTGGTATCGAAATTGCCGTTGGTGAGTGTGCAAAATACTTTTGGGTTATATTGGACAGGAGACTGAACTTAAAGCTAAGAAAGGTTGAGAAAATCCACGGTACTCTTGCAAAATGCAATAGGGAAAATGTGGGGACTAAAACCAAAAATTGTGGACATTCCTAAGAATTGAAACTTCTTCGCACATACCATCGTCTTGGATATCATCGAATTCACTGTCTAGCTGACGCAACTAAAGTACTTTGAGTTTGCGACTTTTGTTACTTTTTCTACATTTACGACGCGTATGTGACGTATACGACGTTTACAACTTTGCGACAGTCGCAAACCTAAAAAAGTTTGATACAGACCATCTCTGAAGTGGAACCGTCCTGCTGAAACCACATATCGTCCACATCCATATCTTCCAATTCGGGCCATAAAATGCTCGTTATCATCTCACGATAGCGAACACCATTCACAGTAACTGCCTGACCGGCCTCATTTTGGAAAAAATACGGCCCGATGATGCCGCCAGCCCATAAACCGCACCAAACAGTCACTCTTTGTGGGTGCATTGGTTTTTCGACAATCACTCTTGGATTCTCATTCGCCCAAATGCGGCAATTCTGTTTATTGACGAATCCACTGAGGTGAAAATGTGCCTCATCACTGAAGATGATTTTCTTCGAAAATTGATCATCCACTGATGCCATTTCTTGGAACCATTCTGCCCATTCACGACGTCCATGGTTCAAATTGAGTAAGTCTGAAATAGAGAAATGTTAAATAAAATTCGGGAAAAAAAACTTGGCGTTTAGGTGTGGTTCACATTCAACATCGGCCCTTACAATTTAACCACCCTTTATTTTAAATGGTCCATATCGGACCACTGTTATCCCCCATATAAACCGACATCCAGGTTTGTCTTGCTGACGCTCTTGAACGAGCAAATTTCATCCAATGCGGTTAAAATTTGGTACGTGATGTTAGCATATGCCCTCTAACAATTGTACAAAAATGTGTTCATATCGGTCCATAATTATATATAGACCCATATAAACCGATTCACAGATTTGCTTTACGGAGACTGTTGAACGAGCAAATCTTATCCAATCCGATTGAAATTTGGATCGTGATGCCCTCTAACATGCTTTCGAAAATTGGTTCATATCGGTCCATATATAGCCCCTATATAAAACGATCCCCAGATTTTCCATACGGATACCCCTGGAAGAGCAAATCTTATCAGATCGGTAGAAATTTGGTACGTGTTGGTAGTATATGCCCTCTAATAACCATGCAAAAATTGGCCTATTCACGGACAAAAAAGACTGTTTTTCATATGTTTGGGTGTAAAAATTATATGTTTGGAACTCACATTTTTTAAAACAATATTTTTAAGTGCAAGCATATATTTTTCATAATGTAGCAAAACATGTTTGGGACATATATCTTACATTGAACAATACAAACAATATTTTGTTTGGACCAATCCTAAAATATATATATATATATATATATATATATATATATATATATATATATATATATATATATATATATATATGCTCGAAGCATAATGTGTTTGGGGTATATGTTACAGAATCGATTTTTTTGAGGGTATATATCACCCATATAAATAGACCCCCAGGTTACAGTGGCAGCCCGATTAAGATTCAGGCTCACTTAGACTATTCAGTCCATTGTGACCCCTAAAAGACCACCTCGAAGAAGAAATTTCACCCGATCCGGTTGAAGAAGAACAAGAACTAAAGAAGCATAACACGTTGGCTGATAAGTCCCCGGTCTAACAAAGAAAAACACATTTTTTTGTCAAAATTCCTTTGTAATTATTCAACCTAGTTCCCTTCAAGAGCGATACAACGATTATAACGACCTTCCAATTTTTTGATACCATTTTGCTAGTACTCCTTGCCTCAAAATAGGCTTCAGTTTCGGCGGTCACCTCTTCATTGCAGCCAAATTTTTTCCCTGCGAGCATCCTTTTGAGGTATGAGAACAAGAAAAAGTCGCTGGGGGCCAAATCTGGAGAATACGGTGGGTGGGGAAGCAATTCGAAGCCCAATTCATTTTTGCCATCGTTGTCAATGACTTGTGACACGGTGCGTTGTCTTTGTGGAACAACATTTTTTTCGTCTTCATATGGGGCCGTTTTTCGATTTCACCTCCAAACGCTCCAATAACGCCATATAATAGTCACTGTTGATGGGTTTTCCCTTCTCAAGATAATCGATAAAAGTTATTCCATGCGCATCCCAAAAACAGAGGCCATTACTTTGTTAGCGGTTCACCGCTCGCTGTCCACTCAGCCGACTGTCGATTGGACTCAGGTGTGGAGTGATGGAGCCATGTTTCATCCATTGTCACATATCGACGGAAAAACTCGGGTGTATTACGAGTTAACAGCTGCAAACACCGCTCAGAATCATCAACACGTTGTTGTTTTTGGTCAAATGTGAGCTCGCGCGGCACCCATTTTGCACAGAGCTTCCGCATATCCAAATATTGATGAATGATATGACCAACACGTTCCTTTGATATCTTTAAGGCCTCTTCTATCTCGATCAACTTCATTTTACGGTCATTCAAAATCATTTTGTGGATTTTTTTGATGTTTTCGTCGGTAACCACCTCTTTCGGGTGTCCACTGCGTTCACCGTCCTCCGTGCTTATTTCACTACGCTTGAATTTTGCGTACCAATCAATTATTGTTGATTTCCCTGGGGCAGAGTCCGGAAACTCATTATCAAGCCAAGTTTTTGCTTCCACCGTATTTTTTCCCTTCAGAAAACAGTATTTTATCAAAACACGAAATTCCTTTTTTCCATTTTTTTCACAATAACAAAAGTTGCTTCACAAAAGACGCTCTATCTCACAAACTAATTGGCTTACAGACGACAAATTTTGACACGAATCATCAAGCGGTGGATTATCCCACTCAGTAATGCTGGTGACATTTCTCAGGGTTTCAAAGCTTCTCTAAGTGGTTTAACTGCAATGTGGAACGCCGTTCGGACTCGTCTATAAAAAACAGGTCCCTTGCCATTGAGCTTAACATGGAATCGGGCAGCACTCAGTGATAAGAGAGAAGTTCACCAATGTGGTATCACAATGGACTGAATAGTCTATGTGAGCCTGATACATCGGGCTGCCACCTAACCTAGGTATTTATTCTGCCTTTTTATCTAGCATAGACTTCATATGGATTAACAGTCAAACAGTCTTTAGTAATCCGCAATCCATGGTGGAGGGTACGGCCTGGCCGTATATACTTGTCTTTAATTTTGTATCGTCTTCCTTATGCCAGTCTTCACTGAAGATTATCCCGTCAGTGTAAAACTTTTAAGATTTCCCATCGAAAAACTGTGATAACTAAAGACTACAGTCATAAAAAAGTCGAATTTTCAAAAACGCGACTTTCGAGTTTTTGACTTTTTTACACATTTGAAGAGTCCACTTTTCGACCTTTTGAAAATTTCGAAAAATTGATATTTCTGGTTTTCGATTTTCAGACTTTTTAAAAGAATTCAATATTTAGACTTTACGAACGTATGTATCGATGATCGGTCGATATGTAATGCAATTAAGTAAACCACTATATTTTTATTATTTTTTTTAAATTTTATCGCAACAAATGTCGGAAATAATATCAAATTTTAGAATCAGTTTAAATTTATAGTTATCGCGCATTCTACGATCGAGCTGTTTACCTACCCAGACCTTCAACACGGACATTTTCCCCATAATATTATTTTGCCAGTCTTCACCATTATCCCATCAGTACAAAATGTCTATGGGTTTTCGCCGAAAGGCTGTGATAAGTAATTTTCACAGGCTTGTCTTAAAGCCAACTAGGGATTGTAATCAGAAACAATAAGAAGAGTCCAATTGTACATCTTTACGAATTTTTAAACTTTTTGAGCTGCGATTAAGCCGAACTAATTAAAAAAATCATATTCTTCGTTTGTCTGTATAGGGTTACAAATGCCCCAGTCCAAAAAGTCCAACTCATTGAAATTCTGAAATTTGGGTGGGTGGCCATTGTGCGGTAGAAATGATGCGAGGAACCGTCTTATTAAGCCATTTTTATTTGACGATTGCTCATTTTCTACGACCGAAAAATTTCTCTGCCAAGGCTTTCAATCCCGTCTTTAGGACATTTTACCGATAATATTCGGAATTTATTTTGACGAGAAGGGAGTGACCATCGGCCGTTATGGTGCCCCAAATAATGAACCAGTTTTTGAACAGACAAAATGGGTGTGATTGCCAAAGAGGTGAGCTGAAAATTTGCACCATTAGCCGCCCATGGTATGAGGCGGTGGCCGGCCGCCGCTCACTCGTATGACATTGGGGTCAAAATATTTTTCGAATATTATCGGGAAAATGTCCCAAAGACAGACATTGAATCCCCTGGGCAGACAAACATTTCGACTGCAGACCATGGACACTCCAAAGTGCCAATCATCGAAAGAAGGATCTTCGCCGGGAATGAAATGAAATGAAAATACCCCTGAGACACTTTAGTGACTGTGATGGCTTTTTCGGCCCCTTGAAGGCCATAATTCGTGACAAGGTGAGCCAAAATACTTTCGAGACACTTTCGTGACGTGTGACGGCTATGTCGGTCCTTTGAAGGCCACAGTTCCTGCCACCAGTGATGCCAACTGCCGAAGGGCAAAAAGCACCAAAAATATATCATATTATTATATTATAGATTCTAACATACCAGTTCCTACTACAACCAGCTAAAATTCCGCATACTACTACTAAAAAAAACAACTTCCAAAGATGTATTACATCTTATTTTAGTTTAATTAGTTTTTATCAGTAATGACTTCATATTTCAAAATATGTTTTTTAGAGGAGAAAATAAATGTTTCGACACTAAATTTGGAAATATTAATATTTGCAGGGAGTCCATTTCTTATTTCAGTTATGATTGCTTTTGTGAATTTTATATTAACGTTTTTAATGCCATCTTTTTCGAGTTCAGAAATTCTGCACTCGTCGCTAAACTTAAAAAAAAAATCCATAAATAACTACATTGATTAAAAGGATTAATACCCACACAATTTTTTTTTCTGGTTCAATCACGAAATTAATTGATCCAATTAAATTTTTAATTGAAATGTCTTCAATCACGGAAATGATAGTATCAATTAAAAAATTAATTGAAGGTCAATTAAAAAATTAATTGATCCAATTAAAAAAGTAATTGATAATATTAATTTTTGTGATTGATTTTTGTTTCAATTAAAAAATTTGTTGAATCAATTAAATTTCTAATTGAATATGTTTTAAAACTCAATTAAAATTTTAATTGGAAACATTTTCGTGAATTTTTTTTCTGTGTCACCTTCATAAAAATCAAATTCTATGGCAATATAGTTGAGTTTATTAAGCTTTTGACGGTCTAATCACAATTTTTGTATGAAAAGATGTCGTCAATTAAACTCAATACTGTTCAAATTGGAAAAAGCATCAAAAGCACTAAAAGAAAACGCCAGAAAGCACCAAGTTGGTCCTTCTTTTTTTTTTTGAAAGCCAATTTGGTGCTTTTTGGAAATCTAAATTGTGTGCTAACAGCACCAAATTGGCATCACTGCCTGCCACGCATAGCTAATCCTAACACATCTAAACTGATTCTAAAATTTGACGTTATTTCCGACATTTTTGCCTTTGAAAATTTTTCACAAATACTTCTAAGCAGCGTTACTGTTGAGAATTTTTGAAAAGTGTCACAAAACGTAGCATTCGCAATGAAAGGTGGCACACTCATTAAAAAAATGGCACCCTTTTTTATGAAAAAAAAATTATCAATATTTTATATAGAATTTTGAAATAAATCTTTAATTTATATTCTTAGAAAACCCATCAATATATTTATCTCGTTTTATAAAATACAATTCCTTGAAATTTACTATAAAGAAGATTAACCCGGTTTATCTGCAATAGAACATTTTCTTTGCATACTTTTAGGCGGACCAATTGTCCGCTGAAAATATTATAAGACACCTTTTCTATTCGACTGGAAAGCTAGATTATTTGTTAAGACACCGATCATATCCGTAATCTAAAATGGTAATTAGGATCAAAATGTACAGTATAAATGAACGTAATTAAAAAGTGACACAGTGTGACGAAAAGTTGGCACAAATATGTGAAAAGTAACACATTTAGTGGCACAAGAAAAAAAAGTGAAACAAAAGTATCATCGCTTGAAAAAAGTGGCAAATTTACCACTAAAAAGAAGCAACGGCAACACTGCTTCCAAAAAAATTTTTCAAGAATTGTTATTTTTAATGCAAAAAAAAAAAACATTTCTTTAAACTACAAAAATTTCCACCTTTTTACATTAAAAGATAGTTTCCTTATGTTTCTTAAATTGTGTAAATTTCAAAGATAAATATTTTAAGTCTAATAAGATTTTCTTTTAAACCAAAGTTAAAAGATATCTATTTAATTAATCTATTCCCATATTAATAACATTTTCCTTTAATATAAAATCCATAGAGTATCTAATATACATTTTTCACTATAACAACTTCAATTATGATTTATAGCTAACTCTGTCATCATAAGTTTTAAATTTACAGTCAATTATTATGTTTCCCCCCTATTTCTACGAACTAATTTTCATTATGTTATCATTATATCCTGGGAGAGGATATTAGATAGTGTCATAAATTGCGTACACTCCTAATTATGATAAAATATTATACTCCGCTATATAAATATCAAACACAGAAATTTGTGTTGTTTTAATTTTTCAGATGAATGGTTCCTTGGGGGTTGTTCAGCTAATATTTCCTGCTAATATCCATGGAGATGCAATTGTTATGGCATCGAAATTTTACAAAATCAACCAACCATTAGTGGGAACCCAACAACATTCTAAATGTAGGTCATAAGTATTTTTTTTTTTTTTTTAATTAGTAGAGAATTTGTAGTCAAGCCTATTAGGCTCGTTTTTGGTTGAGAAAAAAAACACAGCAAAACCATGAAATGAGTCTACTATCCATTAATGATAACTATTCTTAATTACCTTAGAAAAATGAAATAATATAAAGAATTTAATTTATTTGACTAAAATTGTAAATGATAATAGAGCTCTTAATGGCTACTAAGTACAAATCATTACATTCTCTAATACTACATTTACTTTTTGTATGAAATAATAGTTAACCTTAATTGATTTGCATATAAAAACCCCTCAGAAACAAGCAAATAACAAATATCCCTTGATCACAGTGTGTTACAAAACAAAAATATCATTACCTTGCAAGGACGGACGGAATTTACTAGAATGACCATGAACTCATTATTGCAGAAAGCTCGTAATACATGAATAATGATTCAGCTTATTTGCTTAAGTAGATTTACTATGCTGTAATTAAATAATAAAAGCAAAATGTTTTTTTTTTTTATTTGCATTCAATGGCATATTGGTTGAATGAATGAATAACGCAGGAATTTTTTAAGGTATAAATTATCTGTAATAAAAATTCTCTTTACTATATTAAATACCTGTAGATGTCAATTTATCACCAATGATTGATGCGAACACCTGCTACGGGGAATAATTTTAAATTCTACATAGCAAACCACAATGCGACTCACCGCCACCAATTCTTACGGATATAGAATTAAAATTCCGTAAGAAATTTTTGTTCGCAACAAATATTTCAACAAGTAGAAAAGGCATTCAGTTCAGCCAGGTGAATAAGCTCCACCATGGATTTAATGACTAAAGTACCGCTGTAAACAAAAAATTAAAATTTTCCAAAGCAGATTGCAAATTTTTTTTAGATCGTCAGATTTGTCTTTATATAGATTTCCAATGAAAGTTTACAAATTAATTTCTCGGCTGACGAGGAATATGCTATTGGCTTGAAACTTAGCACAAGTAATTGGTTTTGACGTAGGCCGTTTGATGTTCACACACACGGTTGCCACAGTTGGTAGAATTCTACAAAAAATGGTAGATTTGTTACTGTTTGGAAGATTGGTAGAATAATTAATGCTTTGGTAGATTTTGCAGAATATTCCTCTGCAACTACGAGATACTTCACAAATTTAGTAAAAAAAAAATTGACAAAATCTTCAATAGAAAAAAATTTTGATAAAATTTTCATTTTCTAAAGAAATAACATTTTGACCAAAATTTCTAAAGAAATACAATTTTGGAAAAATTTTCTATAGAAACAAAATGTTGACAAAATTTTTTATAGAAATAAAATTTTGACAAAATTATCTATAAAAATAAAATGTTGACAAAATTTTCTATAGAAATAAAATTTTGACAAAATTTTCTATAGAAATATATTGACAAAATTTTCTATGGAAATAAAATTTTGACAAAATATTCTATAGAAATAAAATTTTCTAATTTTTTTTAACAAAATTTTCTATATAAATAAAATTTTGGCAAAATTTTCTATCAAAATAAAATACTGACAAAATTTTCTATAAAAATAAAATTTTGACACAAATTTCTATAAAAATGATATTTTGACAAAATTTCCTTTAGAAATAAAATTGTGACAAAATTTTCTGTAGAAATAAAATTTTGACAAAATTTTCTGTAGAAATAAAATTGTGACAAAATTTTTTGTAGAAATAAAATTTTGACAAAATTTTATGTGGAAATAAAATTTTGACAAAATTTTATATAGAAATAAAATTTTGACAAAATTTTCTTATAGAAATACAATTTTGACAAAATTCTCTATAGAAATAAAATTTTGACACAATTTTCTATAGAAATAAAATTTTTGACACAATTTTCTATAGAAATTAATTTTTGACAAAATTTTCTATAAAAATAAAATTTTGACAAAATTTTCTATAAAAATAAAATTTTGACAAAATTTTCTATAGAAGTAAAATTTTATAAAAAATGTTCTATAGAAATAAAATTTTTACAAAATTTTCTATAGAAATAAAATTTTGACAAAATTTTTTATAGAAATAAAAAAGTGATAAAATTTTCTATAGAAATAAAATTTTGAAAAAATTTTCTATAGAAATAAAATTTTGACAACATTTTATACAGAAATAAAATTTTGACAAAATTCCCTATTAAAATAAAATTTTGACAAAATTTTCTATAAAAATAAAATTTTTGACAACATTTTCTATAGAAATACATTTTTTTACAAAATTTTCTATAAAAATAAAATTTTTGACATTTTCTATAGAAACACATTTTTTACAAAATTTTCTTTAGAAATAATTTTTTTTAAATAATTCTGTTTATTTGCAATCTATTTTTTTACAAAACATTAAGCAACTTTTTTGTTACATATCTTAAACTGAATTGTGTAGGCTCCATTGAACCTAACAATATATTCTTTAAAATATCTAATATTTACATGACATTGATAGTTAAGCTCTACTTAAATAAAAGGGAGATCAAGAACATGTCGCCTTTTTAGTCTTCTTACTTCATCGGTATCATCTAATAAATTAATTGCTAATACATTAGAGTGATAACTTAATCTATTCAGATAATTACTACTAAACTTTTTAATGTCGTCTTTAACAAGAGGAAGGTTGAGATCTTTGTGAATGTTGTTGTTGTTGACAAACCAGGGCGAGCCAGTAATAAGCCTCAAAGTTTTTGATTGATATCTTTGAAGAATTTCTACGTTGGAATTGCTGGCAGTACCCCATAATTAAATTCCGTAGGTCCATATTATGCCAACACAGAAATTTCAAAAAAAATTGACGGAAATGAAGTTTTGAGAAAATTTCCTATAGATATGAAATTTTGAGAAAATCTCCTACGGAAATGAAATTTTGACAAAATTTTCTATAGAAATAAAATTTTGACAAAATTTTCTATAGAAATAAAATTTTGACAAAATTTTCTATAGAAATTAAATTTTGTACAAAATTTTCTATAGAAATAAAATTTTGGCAACATTTTCTATAGAAATAAAATTTTGACAAAATTTTCTATAAAAATAAAATGTTAACAACATTTTCTATAGAAATAAAATTTTGACAAAATAAAATTTTTTACAAAATTTTCTATAGAAATAAAATTTTGACAAAATTTTCTAAAGAAATAAAATTGTGACCATAAAGCTCGAAAAATAATTGTACAATTAGATATAATGCATTTGGACGTCAATTGCCTGTTTCGGTATCAGGCTAACATGAAATATAATGTGACAAAATTTTCTAGAAAAATAAAATTTTGGCAAAATTTGACAAAATTTTCTATAGAAATAAAATTCTGACAAATTTTTCTATAGAAATAAAATTTTTACAAAATTTTCTATAGAAATAAAATTTTGACAAAATTTTCTATAGAAATAAAATTTTGACAAAATTTTCTATAGAAATGAAATTTGGACAAAATTTTGTATAAAAATAAAATTTTGACAAAATTCTCTTTAGAAATAATATATTGACAAAATCTTCTATGGAAATAAAATTTTGACAGAATATTCTATAGAAATAAAATTTTCTAATTTTTTTTTAACAAAATTTTCTATAGAATTAAATTTTGACAAAATTTTCTATAAAAATAAAATTTTGATAAAATTTTCTATAAAAACAAACTATTGACAAAATTTTCTATAAAAAATGAAATTTGGACAAAATTTTCTATAAAAATAAAATTTTGACACAATTTCCTATAAAAATAAAATTTTCTATAAAAATAAAATTTTGACAAAAATTTCTATAATAATGAAATTTTGACAAAATTTCCTTTAGAAATAAAATTGTGACAAAATTTCTATAGAAATAATATTTTGACAAAATTTTCTATAGAAATAAAATTTTGATAAAAATCCTCTATAGAAATAAAATTTTGACAGAATTTTCTATAGAAATAAAGCATTGACAAAAATTTCTATAGAAATAAAATTTGGACAAAATGTTCTATAAAAATAAAGCTTTGACAAAATTTAGTTTATCCGATCTGGTTAAAATTAACATTACAAATTGGTCCATATCTGTCCACAATTATGTATATCCTCCATATAAACTGATCGTCATATTTAACTTCTTGAGTCTTGTGGAAGCACAAATTTTATGCAATTTGATTGACACTTGGTGCGCAGTGGCAGTTTATGGTCTCCAACTATCATGCAGAATTGGGTCCATATCAATTCATATTGTCAGTGTGGCAAAAAAAAATTTAGTGAAAATAACTTCCTGTGTAGTTCAAATAAAGACCATCATTGGGAGTACATCTTCTGGAAGTCCTTTTAAATGTGTGCCTTTGGAAGATCTTCCAAATTTTTTGCTGGGATGTTATACAACAAAGTAAAGCGCTATATTTTCATTGTTCAAATGCAAACAGTTTGGTATCACTGTGCTATTCCACTTTAATTACTACATGCATTTTTTCAGAAACCCCTAAATACCCAGAAGGCTTTTATAGAGCACTATGCTATATTACCATAGCCCTTTATAAAAGAACTTCTGGATAACTTGAATGTGATTTTCAGTTAAAAATCTAATTAAATGTGAACACAGCTTCCAGCCGCCTTATGTAGATTATTACGAATGCAAACCACAAAACGAATAAGAGAATGCTATTGTTAGTGTTGCTAATGCATAATCTAATTTACACTTTTTTTAATTATATTTAACTCACTTGGATGTCAGTCAAAGCTATGTCGATATGATTTCTAGATGAAGGCGAATAACAAACAAGAAAACATAGAAGAAGAAATAACTACCACAAATAGCATGATAAAGTCATTAGAGTAATCATTGTCGTTTTTGCTTTAAAAACATGTTAGAGGAAGATATAGCAAAATTTGTTATAGTTTGAAAAAATTAAACTCTTTAAATTTTACCAAAAAAAATTTATACACATTTTAGAAAAATTTAAATTAATTAGGACTCCACAGTAGGACTGATACAGAAAACAACAACTAGTAGAGTGGTTTGTATGAGAGTCTTCAGTAATATTAAAACCGACCATAACCGATTGCCGACCCCGGAGCTACTACCAGGACAGACCAGATTGCCTCTACAGAAGCTGATACCACATCGCTTCTAAAACAATCAAAAAAAAAAAACAGAAAAAATTTCACGAAAATTTTTCTAATTAAAGTCTTAATTGAGCTTTCAAAAATATTCAATTAAAAATTTAATTGATTCAACAAATTTTTTAATTGAAATAAAAATCAATCACAAAAATTAATAGTATGAATTAATTTTTTAATTGACGTTCAATTAATTTTTTAATTGATACTATCATTTCTGTGATTGAAGACATATCAATTAAAAAATTAATTGGATCAATTAATTACGTGATTGAATCAGATTTTTTTTTGTGTGTGGCAACATTAAGACGTCCGAAAGCAGAAGGCATTACATAATTTCTCCCGAACACCGAGAAATCGATACGAACACCAATTCCCGATCACCTATAAATCGACAAATATACAAATTCCCAATCATAGACGAAACGAACTATTCAGAAAGTTCTTCTGAAGGCACAACATTAGAAGCATTTCCAAAATATCACAAACCTTTTTAATTAACATCCAAACCACTGAATTCGGATCAAGCGATGAAAATTCAGTGCAACGGCTGTAGAAATAGTGCACATCCGTCCAATGACAAACGCAGTTAGTTTATGTTAGGTATAATGGCAACTCATTACTTCAGCGTCACTAAGAGTATTCAGCCGCTTGTGAACATCTCTATCTCTCATCAAATAGTGCTGCCGATTTTATGTCTTGCTCAATAGCTTTGCCACAGTTGGTAGAATTATACCAAAAATGGTAGATGTTTTACTGTATGGTAGAATTATTGATGTTTTGGTCGATTTTGAAAAATATTCCTCTCCAACAGGAGACACTTCACAAATTTCCTTCAGAAATAAAATTTTGACAAAATTTCTAATAGAAAAGAAAATTTCGAAAAATTTTCTGTAGAAAAGAAAATTTTCTATAGAAATAAAATTTTAACAAATTTTTTAATAAAAAAATTTTGTTTGACAAAGCTTTCTATGAAGTCAATAGTAAAATAAAATAATTAAAAATTTAATAAAATTTGTTAAAATTTTATTTCTATAGAAAATTTCCTTTTCTGCAGAAAATTTTGACAAAATCTTCTCTATAAACAAAATCTATCGAAATAAATGTTGACCAAATTTTCTATAGAAATAAAATATAAATAAAATGCTAAAATATTCTATAGAAATAAAATGTTGACAAAATTATCTATAGAAAAAAGATTTGAAATATAGAAACAAAATTTTGGCAAAACTTTCTATAGAAATACAATTTAGACAACGTTTTCTATAGAAATAAAATTTTGACAAAATTTTCTATAGAAATAAAATTTTGAAAAATATCTATTGAAATAAAATTTTGACAAAATTTCCTCTAAAAAAAAATGTCGACAACACTTTCTATAGAAATAAAAATTTTTACAAAATTTTCTATAGAAAAAAATTCTATTGAAATAAAATTTTGATAAAAATTTTTTATAGAAATTAAATTTAGACAATATTTTCTATAGAAATAAACTTTTGACAAAATTTTGTAAAAAAATTAAAATTTTGATCAAACTTACTATAGAAATAAAACTTTTACAACATTTTCTATTGAAATTTGACTAAGTTTCCTATAGAAAAGAACAATTTTTAAAAAATTCCGTTGAATAGAAAATTTTCTATAAAAATAAAATTTTAACAAAATAGAATTTTGACTAAATTTTCCATAAAGTCAATATTAAAATAAAATAATAAAACATACGATTTTTGTTTGCATAGTAACCACACAAATTTGATCAAACAATGCAAAATCAAAAATTTTATTTGGTAGTTTTTTTTTTGGTAAAATTGTGGTGGTTTTTCCTACTTCTTACAGCCGAGACCGTATGGCTCTTTAACATTTAGAGAATAGAAATTTCATTGAATTACAGAAATCCGGTTAACCTATGCTCAAACCCCATTTTTAGGATTAACTTAAAATGTCAATTTTTTCAATGCTATTAGGTTAGGTTAGGTTAGGTGGCAGCCCGATGTATCAGGCTCACTTAGACTATTCAGTCCATTGTGATACCACATTGGTGAACTTCTCTCTTATCACTGAGTGCTGCCCGATTCCATGTTAAGCTCAATGACAAGGGACCTCCTTTTTATAGCCGAGTCCGAATGGCGTTCCACATTGCAGTGAAACCACTTTGAGAAGTTTTGAGACCCTCAGAAATGTCACCAGCATTACTGAGGTGGGATAATCCACCGCTGAAAAACTTTTTGGTGTTCGGTCGAAGCAGGAATCGAACCCACGACCTTGTGTATGCAAGGCGGGCATGCTAACCATTGCACCACGGTGGCTCCCAATGGTCAATGCTATTAACCAATGTCGTTTTTGGACACCCTAATCCCGAATGTCTGCTCCCATCAGATCTTGATCATATTAGATAGATTATATCGCACAAGTAGTTTATTAAATAGTTTCAATCAATAACAAATAAAAAAATCTAAACAATACTATAATTTAATAAAAAAAAAATATCGATCTGTTCGCATACGATAAATGACTGTACTGTATATTAAATTATAAGACCTCGGCTTTTGTTGTGCAGAAACCAAACCCAATAAATAATAATAGAAAAAATCATGCAGAAAAAAAAATAAAATCTGAAAATAAGGAAAAACCACCTGATTAAAATAAAGATCTTTGAAATTAAAAATATCATTTATACATTACCATAAGCTTATATAAATAAATATTATACAAATTAATATCACCATTGTCCGATAAAATACAATCATCGTAAGCTACAATATTCCCATCTAAAGCGAACAAAATAATCTTAATTAAATTTCCATGCAATTTAAACGCATAATAAATATTTCTTTATGAATGGGTTTTATTTTGGAATGACCATCAACCATCAACACATCGTCAATGCCTTTTCTAAGTCCATTCTTGACTATGTGAATGTAAGTTTTTTATATAAATTTCTTTGTGATTAATTTGAGATATGACTGGGCCAAAGTAAATTGAAATTCCTTTAAACTTATTTTTCTTATTCTAGCCAAGTTCACAATAACTAAAATAGAACAGAAAAACAAAAGTTTTATTTTCTCATATTGTCAGAGTTGATAAGATTGTAGGCGTTGTTTTTTTTTCTTCTATTTAATATTGCAGAAACTTTATTTTAACGTTTGCCTTTGATGCTAGGTCATCATAAACCGAAAGATAAAATGTCGCCTTTTGAAATTAGAATAAGAAATCTGAGAATTTCAAGAGTCTATTAAAAATAACAATAACTGCTTAGGGTTATATTTTTTCTTAGCAAAGCAAGTGTTGAAATTTATATTCTTGAACAAATGAAAAAGTCTTCAATAAATTTAATTTACTATGCTCAAGTACCAAACAAATAAATTTATTTTTGAATAGATAACCTGAAGCAAGCGTTCAAGTTCATTCAAGCCATATTTTTCATGATCATGCCATTCAATATTTGATGGAGATTTACACAATATTACCATGCTTACGTTATATGTTTAGTGGCAACCTGTAACACATTTTATTTAAAGTGTGGTAGCCACTTTTACACTTTTACTATAACTAGTCTAATCGGCACTCGAAAATGAAGTTTAGGTAAATCATTAATGAGGATATAGAGGTACTGGGCGATATGAAATTTCAGCGATGTCGGTTTCTCTATCCATGAACATGTTGCAAATTTGGTCAAAATTTTATTTCTATATAAAATTTTGTCAAAATTTTATTTCTATCGAAAATTTTGTCACAATTTTTTCTATAAAAAATGTTGTCAAAATTTTATTTCTATAGAAAATTTTGTCAAAATTTTATTTCTATAGAAAATTTTTTCAAAATTTTATTTCTTAGAAAATTTTGTCAAAATTTTATTTCTATAGAAAATTTTATAAACATTTTTTTTCTATAGAAAATTTTGTCAAAATTTTTTTTTCTATACAAAATTTTGTCATAATTTTATTTCTATAGAAAATTTTATCAAAACTTTTTTTCTAGAGAAAGTTTTGTCAAAATTTTATTTCTATAGAAAATTTTGTCAAAATTTTATTTCTATAGGAAGTTTTGTTTTTTGTCAAAATGTTATTTCTATAGAAATTTTTGTCAAACTTTTATTTCTATAAAAAATTTTGTCAAAATTTTATTTCTATATAAGATTGTGTTAAAATTTTATTTCTACAGAAAATTGTGTCAAAAATTTATTTCTATAGAAAATTTTGTGAAAACTTTTTTTATAGAAAATTTTGCCAACATTTTATTTCTATAGGAAGTTTTGTCAAAATTTTATTTCTATACAAAATTTTGTAAAAATTTTATTTCCATAAAAAATTTTGTCAAAATTTTATTTCTATAGAAAATTTTCTCAAAATTTTATTTCTTAGAAAATTTTATTTCTATAGAAAATTTTGTCAAAATTTTATTTCTATAGAAAATTTTATCAACATTTTTTTTCTATAGAAAATTTTGTCAAAATTTTATTTCTATACAAAATTTTGTCAAAATTTTATTTCTATACAAAATTTTGTCAAAATTTTATTTCTATAGAAAATTTTGTCAAAACTTTATTTCTATAGAAAGTTTTGTCAGCATTTTATTTCTATAGAACATTTTGTCAAAATTTTATTTCTGTATAAGATTGTGTCAAAATTTTATTTCTATAGAAAATTGTGTCAAAATTTTATTTCTATAGAAAATTTTCTCAAAATTTTATTTCTTAGAAAATTTTATCAAAATTTTATTTCTTAGAAAATTTTGTCAAAATTTTATTTCTATAGAAAATTTTGGCAAAATTTTATTTCTATAGAAAATGTTATCAACATTTTTTTTCTATAGAAAATTTTGTCAAAATTTTATTTCTATACAAAATTTTGTCAAAATTTTATTTCTATAGAAAATTTTGTCAAAACTTTATTTCTATAGAAAGTTTTGTCAACATTTTATTTCTATAGAAAATTTTGTCCACTTTTTATCTATAGGAAGTTTTGTGAAAATTTTATTACTACAGAAAATTTTGTCAAAATTTTATTTCCATAAAAAATTTTGTCAAAATTGTATTTCCATAAAAAATTTTGTCAACATTTTATTTCCATAAAAAATTTTGTCAACATTTTATTTCTATAGAAAATTTTGTCAAAACTTTATTTCTATATAAGATTGTGTTAAAATTTTATTTCTATAGAAAATTGTGTCAAAATTTTATTTCTATAGAAAATTGTGTCAAAATTTTATTGCTACAGAAAATTGTGTCAAAATATTATTTTTATAGAAAATTTTGTCAAAATTTTATTTCTATAGAAAATTTTGTCAAAATTTTATTTCTATAGAACCTTTTGTCATAATTTTATTTTTATAGAAAATTTTGTCAAAATTTTTTCTATAGAAAATGTTGACAAAATTTTATTTCTATAGAAAATTTTATCAAAATTGTATTTCTATAGAAAATTTTGTCAAAATTTTATTTCTATAGAAAATTTTGTCAAAATGTTATTTCTATAAAAAATTTTGTCAAAACTTTTTTCCTATCGAAAATTTTGTCAACATTTTTTTTCTATAGGAAGTTTTGTGAAAATTTTATTACTACAGAAAATTTTGTAAAAATTTTATTTCCATAAAAAATGTTGTCAAAATTTTATTTCCATAAAAAATTTTGTCAAAATTGTATTTCCATAAAAAAATTTGTCAAAATTTTATTTCTATATAAGATTGTGTCAAAATTTTATTTCTATAGAAAATTTTGTCAAAATTTTATTTCTATATAAGATGGTGTCAAAATTTTATTTCTATAGAAAATTGTGTCAACATTTTATTTGTATAGAAAATTTTGTCAAAATTTTATTTCTATATAAGATTGTGTCAAAATTTTATTTCTATAGAAAATTGTGTCAAAATGTTATTTATATAGAGAATCTTGTCAAAATTTTATTTCTATAGAATATTTTGTCAAAATTTTATTTCTATAGAATATTTTGTCAAAATGTTATTTCTATAGAATATTTTGTCAAAATTTTATTTTTATAGAAAATTTTTTTTAAAATTTTATTTCTATAGAAAATTTTGGCAAGACTTTATTTCCAAAGAAATTTTTTGCAAAAATTTTATAAAAATTTTATTTCTATAGAAAATTTTCTCAGAATTTTATTTCTATAATAAATTTTGTCAAAATTTTCTTTCTATAGTAAACTTCGTCAAAATTTTTTTTATCGAAAATTTAGTCAACATTTTATTTCTATAGAAAATTTTCTCAAAATTTTATTTCTATAGAAAATTTTATTTATTTAGAATAAAAAATCACCAACAATTCTACCCATCTATCAAATATTAAGAATCTAGCCTATTTGGCAGAATTCTACCAACCATGAGTACACTCGATCTTCCCGAAAAGTTGTTATCGTAAAATCCTTTTCTATTTGATTCATACAAAATTCATACAACAATTTAAATTTTCCTTTGCCAAAGTCAAATCATAATGTGGAAAGTGGCAGTTTCGAAACGATCGTCCATCTAACTGTCTTGAAGTCTAAAGGGGTTTAACCGAATCAATTTTATAGTTTTCCTCCGTTCCTTAAGCTACTCTTGCGGTATACTCAACATATGGTTTTAAACTGAAACCAAAATAATAACAGTTTTTTTTCCAAATTTTGACAAAAGGTGACTTTCCAAGAATGTCGGTAAATCAGAAAGTCGATATTTTTCATATTTTAGAAAAATTCGAAAATTCATCTCTTTGATTCTTATTACAATCGCCAATTTAGGAATGAAGAATTGAGGAAATGCACCCTACCATCGCTATCGCGTTACTGTGAGATTTAAAGAAAATACCACTTTCCCAAAAAAATGTGCTAAATAATTTTTCAAGTACACACGTATCTCCATATTGAATATTATGTAACATTTCTAAACAAAAAAAACGTCTTCAACAATAACCTTCGCGATAATAATATATATGACAATGAAATAAGTGACACAATATCATATACTCTACATACCATTTCCAGTTGCAACATCTAATAATGGCCATCATTGACAACTGCTCTCAATTTAAAAAAAAGCACCTACCATAACCATGCTACAACTATACCACCATGATGTTCAATTGTCGTTATACAGAATGCAAGGTAAAGAACCAAAGAGCATAAAGGGCAAAATGTTGACCTATCACTACTATCACCATCGCACACACACACACATACTACCTATGTGTTTTACACCACTACCAACACTACCTTGTCACCACGAATCAAATACACTCTACTCTCTATAACACTTCAAACATTAACCTTCTCCTCAGAGCAATAATAACACCAACATATGACAATGTTGTCGATGGCAATCAGCAGCAACCAGCACACAAAAAAAAAAACATCGTGGCCCATAGCACCTAACCCGACAACAACAATCGAGTTAAGAGTCATTCTTTAATGGCAGTTTATGCCATGCCTTACACAAGAGTACGCGAATAGAAGAGTTATGAGTATAAGCGTGCGTGTGTCAAAGAGTATTTCTATGGGTGTTGATGTGATTGTCAACCGTTTTTACTTTGAATGAGGTCAATGTGAAAATAGAGTGACTTACTAGCGTATTGCCATAATATTCATACGATCCCATGGGCATAAGATTTATACGAGGTTCGATAAAAGTTTATGAATTGCTACAATCGTTTACTCAATAATGAAATATGTTAAGTGTTTATAGAGATTCGTCTCTTGAGACTAAGGACAGAAAAAAAATCAGTCGTTCTTTTAATGATAAACTATTTTTTCTTACTTTATCTAAATTTCTTTAAACGCCCATTTTTTTGGAAAAATCCAAATGAGAAGTGTACCTCTTGTACATGTAAGGAATATACAAATATATTAGCTTATAATTACTCTATTTCAATGGTGTTATGGAACATCTTCATTTAAGTATTTTGGGATTGATTCCGAGGTAAGCCATTAAAAACTGGGTAACCACTAGTGATTCGCCAGTATTATCACTAATCAAAACCTGACTACTTGCAGCATTACCGGGGGTTAGAGCTCGACCAAAGAATCGGCTTTCGCTTTCGGGTAAAACCTAATATTTTTGGTTCAAAGACGTAAGACTTTAAAAGAGGGATACAAATGTCAAATTTTCGTAACCATATGTGTTGATGGAAAATATTTGAAGCACATATTATAAAATTCTTTTAAAGGGTGATACGATCAAAATTTGGTCAATATAAACTTGACGTATTTCTTTCAATTTTGCATTTAAAAAACCTGAACACCCCTCATTTTGAAGGTGTGTGAGTGTGGAATGTTGTTCCTATTTTGATTTTGGAATTCACTCTTCAGTTGTCAAAATGCCGTCCAAGCAAGAAGAGCAGCGTATCAAAATTTTGCTCGCGCATCGCGAAAATCCAAACTACTCGCACGCAAATCTGGCAAAATCGCCAAAAGTTGCCAAATCAACCGTTACAAATGTAATTAAAGTGTTTGGGGAACGTTTGTCGACAGCCAGGAAGTCTGGATCGGGGGGAAATCGAAAACCGGAAGCCGCTGAGACGACAAAGAGAGTTGCCGGTAGTTTCGAGCGAAACCCTAACCTCTCTCTCCGAGATGCCGTCAATAAGCTGGGTGTATCGTCTACAACCGTGCATCGAGCCAAAAAACGAGCCGGACTATCGACTTACAAGAAGGTAGTGACTCCAAATCGCGATGATAAACAAAATACGACGGCCAAAGCGCGATCCCGGAGGCTGTACACGACGATGCTGACGAAGTTTGACTGCGTGGTAATGGACGACGAAACCTACGTCAATGCCGACTACAAGCAGCTTCCGGGACAGGAGTTTTATACGGCAAAAGGAAGGGGAAAGGTAGCAGATATTTTCAAGCATATAAAACTGTCAAAGTTCGCAAAGAAATATCTATCTGAAATATATATCTGGTTTGGCTAGCCATCTGTACCTGTGGCTTGAAAAGCAGCATTTTCATATCTGCCGAGACTGTCAACCAAGAAATTTACGTGAAAGAGTGTTTGAATAAACGTCTGCAGCCTTTCCTGAAGAAACACGGTTGTTCCGTACTGTTTTGGCCGGATTTGGCATCTTGCCATTACGGTAAAAAGGCCATGGAGTGGTACGCCGCCAACAACGTGCAGGTGGTTCCCAAGGAAAAGAACCCTCCCAACACGCCAGAGCTCCGCCCAATTGAGAAATACTGGGCTATTGTCAACCTAAAGAAGACCAAAAAAATGCTAAGGACGAGCAGCAGTTCAAGGCAAACTGGCTTTCTGCGGCGAAGAAGGTGGAAAATCTGATGGCAGGTGCCAAGCGTGAGGCCCGGCAATTCGGATTTGGAAAAGCGAAAGCCTAACTGAATATTTTTCCTGAATTTTATACTAATTGAACTTGAAAATGAAATTTAATTTGATTTTTTAAATAAACGATTTCACCGATTTACACGCGTTTTCCCTTGACCAAATTTTGACCGTATCACCCTTTAATAGAAATTTCATTATTTTAAGCAAATTTGTCCTAAATATTGTGTAAATTTCGTGTCCAAAAATTTAAATTACAAACTCTTTCATATTAGATCAATAATTTTCAGTGCAAAATTTTTTGTACAAATTTTCAAGTAACCCTCGTCGCAAAATCCTAGATTGCTCAGAGCTCAGTATGAAATATTCCACTAACGAATGTTTATAAAATTCCCTTTAGCCATAGTTGATTTTTTAAACTTCTCAAATCAAAAGCTGAAAATAGTTTTTGTTTTTCTCGAGTAGACTAAAATGAAATGTTTGTTGCCTGTACACGTTCCAAGTTTGCAATATACAGTACCATGGAAAGTTTGCAATATACAGTACCATGGAGGTAACTCAAAAACCAAATGTGTAGTACCCACAATGAAAGAGAGGGCACGAGTTATGGTTGATGTCGACAATTAACCATGCATGCAATGAATCGCTGCAAGCCACAATAATGGTCAACACACGCAACGCACACACACACTCGAGGATATATATGTACAACATTCTTTGGTGATGATAACTACACGCGTGCCACAACCAGATACTGAATATACGAACTATGTCTTTTGAAGCAGATATTCGTATATGCTATGCCATTCATTATAAATTGCGACCATATCCACCAAATGCGGACTAGTAGTTAGGGCATGATGGCTGTTTTACCCACATCTACACCTAGACCATATACACCAAAAATACACAGTGTTAAACAAAGTTTGTTTTTTTTTTCTTTACCGCATGTGTATAACAGTAGACTTACTTGTACTCCTTTTATTTACATGCAACGCTTTCATACACCCACCAATAGTCTGCAGTGAACTTTTGTGACATACAATTCAAATGTATTCACCATAGAATACATCGTTAGTTTAGCTCACTACATAAACAAATCCCTTACGTGGTGTCCTCTATTACTGTTATAAGTCCATGTTCGTTTTTATTCAACTAACTAACGTTTATTTTAGACTAGCATGAGTCGATATCCCTAGAGCTTGGGTTATATGATAATTATAGTACATGGTCAATAAAGCAATGTGACCAAGCCACAGGTGTAGAAATTGAAGTTGTTCCACAAACACTCCTTTGTAAGCGCAACACGAGATCCTCTATATATTGTTTCCACTTCCTATGAAGATCATTTGGACAAGTCTAAAAACTTGGCTCTGTTAAGAGAAAAATAAAAGTTTGGACGGTTAAAGGTCTTTAGAGATTCTGCTAGAAAATACTTGTTTTCATAAACAAATAACTTGAAGTAGAAAAGAAAAAGAGGAGGCTAGGATTGTGTTTTTGACTGGATAGCTAAAAAAAGAAAATATTGTTGAACGAAGAAGAAGTGAAAAACAAGGAATTTAATTTAGAAAATATTTCCCGGAGACTTCTATGACGGCGGGTTCGTTACAGGTCGCAAAAAGAATAGCGACCACGGTTGGTAGAGTTTTACCACAAATGGTAGATTTTTTTAGATTGGTAGAATTATTGATGTTTTAGTAGATTTTGCCAAAATTCCTCTCCATCTAAGAGCTACTTCACAAATTTTCTGCACAAAATAAAATGTTGACAACATTTTCTTTAACAATAACATTTTGACAAAATATTCTATAAAAATAAAATTTTAACAAAATATTCTATAAAAATAAAATTTTGACAAAATATTCTATAAAAATAAAATTTTGACAAATTTTTTTATAGAATAAAATTTTGAGAAAATTTTCTATAGAAATAACATTTTGAGAAAGGAGCCACCATGGTGCAATGGTTAGCATGCCCGCCTTGCATACACAAGGTCGCGGGTTCGATTCCTGCTTCGACCGAACACCAAATAGTTTTCCAGCGGTGGATTATCCCACCTCAGTAATGCTGGTGACATTTCTGAGGGTTTCAAAGCTTCTGTAAGTGGTTTCACTGCAATGTGTAACGCCGTTCGGACTCGGCTATAAAAAGGAGGTCCCTTCATTGAGCTTAACATGGAATCGGGCAGCACTCAGTGATAAGAGAGAAGTTCACCAATGTGGTATCACAATGAACTGAATAGTCTAAGTGAGCCTGATATATCGGGCGCCACCACCCCTAAATGGACCTAACATTTTGAGAATATTTTCTATAGAAATAAAATTTTAACAAAACTTTCTATAGAATAAAATTATAATAAAATTTTCTATAGGATAAAATGTTGACAAATTTTTCTAGAGAATAAAATTTTGAGAAATTTTTCTATAGAATAAAATTTTGAGAAAATTTTCTATAGAAATAAAATTTTGACAAATTTTTCTATAGAAATAAAATTTTGACAAAATTTTCTATAAAAATTAAATTTTGAGAAAATTTTTTATAAAAATTAAATTTTGAGAAAATTTTTTATAGAAACAACATTTTGACAAAATTTTCTATAGAACTAAAATTTTGACAAATTTTTCTATAGAAATAGAATTTTGACAAATTTTTCTATAGAATAAAATTTTGAGAAAATTTTCTATAGAATAACATTTTGACAAAATTTTCTATAGAAATAAAATTTTGACAAATTTTTCTATAGAAAAAAAATTTTGACAAAATTTTCTATAAAAATTAAATTTTGAGAAAATTTTCTATAGAAATAAAATTTTGAAAAAAATTTTTTTTTACAAATAAAATTTAAAAAAAAAAATCTTTAGAAAATATTTTATAGAAATATAAATATTTTCTTTTTGTTTGGTAGGTTTTTGGTAAAATTTTTTTCTAAATTTTGGTAGATTATTTTTAGCTCGAATGGCAACCGTGATAGCAACGCAGCAAAAAAGAGCTTCCAAAACAGTACTTTGGATCGCCAACTTCTGATCCGGAAGTAGTGCAAACTTGGATCATCTCCAATGAATTTTATATAGACTTGTCGTAGGGCGGTAGTAATTCGTTTTCGGTTCCTTGGTATTGCTCTAGAAATTGTGCCTTGGAAATTCATTTTAATGAAGAAATTTTAAAATTTAAAAAAATATTGCCACATTTATTTTCCTATTATCTAATTTTTACAATTTGAAAAACTTTTTCGCTCCCACCAGGGGTTGAACCTGGGTCTGTTGACACTAGAGGTCTGCATCGAATAAGTTCTCACTACATGTATGCAATTCGCTGTCGAATATAGTACATACACTGTCTTTCTCTCAGAGCGCAAGTAGTGAAGTGAAGAGAACACTTGTTTGTCAAATACCACCAAGTACTTATCCGAAACAATATGTGTTCCGAAAAAAAGGAACAATAAAAATGTAAGTACTTGAGAAAAAGTACAACATGGATTATCTTCACTTCACGTGGTACTACAAGTATTTCTCAGTTATGTGCGAAGCAAAACTTTCCATTATTATTAATCATAGATATGTATATATGTCATATATTTCATATATTTATGTATGTCACACACTTACCTTAACGTTTGCCGTTCTTTATATCAATCCGAAAACATATATTATGGAGAATAACTGTTTTCTTGTATTTCTGAAACTGCACGTGGTACATGGAGTACTCTATGAAGTTTTGTTCTCGCAACATACTCGACGTGATCACTCTGAGTACACTTCAGTAACAGAGAAAGAGGAATATGTGTTTGTTGGTAGTGAATACATCAGAGTAGCAACAAGAAGTTACTCGTGGCTTTTGGTGTTCATTAAAATGTGTACCAATTGTTTTGCGACTCTCTCAAATAGATGTACTCATTTAGCAAGTACACGTGTACTCTGCATTTACAAATGGAATTGTGCAGACCTCTAGTTGACACCATAACAGAAGGCCATAGCACACTGCCTTGGAAATTTTAATGAAGAAATTTTACAATTTAAAAAAATTGCCACATTTATTTTCCTATTATCTAATTTTTACAATTTGAAAAACTTTTTCGCTCCCACCAGGGGTTGAACCTGGGTCTGTTGAAACCATAACAGAAGGCCATAGCACACTCAGCCACAAACGCCATTCAACATGTGGCGCTACACAAGGCATCACATTCTAACTACTTCTCGAGATGCTCTTTATTAGTCTGAATGAAAAGAAAATAACACAGGTTCATATCCCACCAGCGGCAAATTTTTTTATCATTTTTTTTTGTTTTCAAAAGATTGTTATATTTTTGTAGAAACATATTTTATTCAAAAAAAAATTATAATATTATAATAATTTTCAAAATCTTCTCAAAAGAACTTCCACGAATGTGAAAAAGTCAATAGGCACAGGTTCAAATCTCCGCGGGGGTGAAGTTTTTTTTTCGTTGATTTTCTATTCTTTTTGGCGTCATTTAATTGTCCAAAATTTAAATTTTCACTTTAAACCACCACCAAATAGCGTATTTTCTAAGACTAGTCAAAAAGAACTTCATTGCAAGTGGAAAAATTTGATGGAGAATGCCGGGATATTCTTAAAAAGAAATGTTTTTGGAACAAATTCGAAGTGGTTTTTGCTTGGAAATCAATAAAAAAATAAAATTTTAAATTTTACCCCTGCGGTAATAGAAACCTGTGCCGTGTGGCTTATTCACTTCCAAGGAATTTTTCAATCAATTTCTTGTATGTAAATGGAAAAATTATATATGTAGAAAAAAACAAAAAAAAAAAAACTACGTATACCATAAAAAATTAATCTTAAAAAAATATATACAAAATGCCCCGATTGTGAGATATGACACTACGTCCATTACTTTTTATTCATAATAAGGAAATCTCAGGAAATAGGATGTTAAGAGTACGTTCCTATTACAAACGACTTGATGCACCGTGATAAATGGCGTTTATGGTTAAGTATGATAACGCATTCTTTTATGCTTCCAACGTATCCAGGTCCAACTCACGGAGCGAAAAGAGCTTTTTAAACTTTAAAAATTATAAATCTGAAAATAGGTTCATAAAAAATATCATGAAAATTAAAAATAAAAAGGAGCGAAATTGTTTTTATTTTATTTATTTTTTTTTTTTTAATTTTCCCATTCTATTAAATTTATAAAAAATCACGAATTTGTGTGTGCTTCTTAAAGGACATATACAGACACCACATACCCAAGTCCACAACGGAGGGAAAGTATTGCTTGACAAGTAATTTTTTGGATCAGACGGTTGTGCTAAATGCATTTGGACATACAAAGTCTCAATTTGGCACAGCACCAAAATGGATTTTTGTTAGATATTGAGTTTCTAAGTTGTCTAAATTCGAGAAAATTTGCTCTTTTAATTTTGTTGTTTCACAGAAAAGAGAAAAAAAAATCATAAATGCTTTCTCTACGAATTATCACCTTTATTTCTATTTTTAATTCAACTTAAATATAGTCTATATTTAAAAATCTGAGATCAAAATATTACAATATAATTTCTAAACCAAATTCACAATTTCTCAATTAATCATGCGTGTATTAATCAATTTGGCACAGCACAAAAATGGATTTTTGTTAGATATTGAGTTTCTAACTAGTCTCAATTCCATGAAATTTACTCTGTTTTTCTCTTTTTTTAATTTTGAATTAATAAAATTTTTAAAATTTGTTGTTTCACAGAAAAGAGACAAATCATAAATGCATTCTCTAGAAATTGTCAGCTTTATTTCTGTTTTTAATTCAATTTAAATATAGTCTATATTTAAAAATCTGAAATCAAAATATTACAATACAATTTCTAAACCAAATTCACAATTTCTCAATTAATACACGTACCTTTCATAAATCGACCCCCTCCTTTATATCATTATTTCATCATTTCGTTTATTTCAATGTTTACCCCTACTCAACATCTGGAGCTGTAGCTACCCTAAAAACAATGTTGGTTTTATTATAAACCTCTAAGGACTTTGTGCATTGTTTCGTATTTTTCATGTGACCGAATTCACTATGACCTCGATATAAAATTTGGACATTATTAATAAATGAATTAATAAACAAGCACATAAAAATTTCAATATACAATCGTGAAAACGAATTTTCATGGTTTAGTTAAGAATATTAAATTTAGAAAAATTCCCATAGGTCCATGAACATTTTATTTGCACTAACCTTCAGCCAGCTTTTCATACTCAAGTTAAAACTAAATTCCTGGAAAAAAATCTTTAGCATTCACTTTTTGCCGCATTGAATCTCTAACAGACACAATTGTTGGGTAAAGCGCGCACAAAAAAAAAGGAAAAAAGAACATCGCCGACATAAACAAAAACCGGAAACGTAAAGGAAACTCAAAACATTTGAAACGGAAAAATGCAAGTTGTATGCCATTAAGTATGCTTAAAGCAATTAGGACACTTGCACTGCAAAAGTGTTAGACTCTTGAAAAATACCGCACTAATGCATTTCAATGGGTCTAAGATAATGGGGTACAGACTTACCAGCGAAACTCACACACATATACAGAAATGAAATTAACTCACAATCCCCCAAGTGTGAGAGTGGTGTAATACAATAACTACTCATTTAGGTTTTCATTTACTCTCTCGTTCTCTTTATCTCTCACATACTTTTTAACTCACATTTATACTGTCCGAAAAAGGCTTCAGGGACATAAAAGTTAAAAATTTATTTCACTTAAAATTGTTGGCAGTACCACTCAACGATGCCAAGAAAGAAATGTAAACAAACACCCCATAAAAAAAAAAAAAAAAAAAAAAACATTAGAGAACATAACACCCGACATTGTATACCATTATACTATGGAACTCCAAAAACACATTCTGCTAGACTACATCAAAAAGCATCAACAATAATGGAAAGACTCCTGAGTTTTAGTTTGCACAACATGAAAAATACCAAATACCATGGAGAATTACTTTCAAAGATGAGCCATGAGTTTAATAAATGAATTTTTGGTAGAAATGGTAGAAGTAGAAATGGAATAAGAATATCTTGCTTCAAATTACATTGCATAGCAAATATATGGTAGTATTCCAAAGAAAAAACCTTTTCATTCAAGTACCCTTTGGTAACCCACCAACAGGGTTGTGCCTTACATCAGAAGAAAAAACGATGGAGATTTGCAATTATACGTAAAGACTTTTACTTGAAGAAAATATGCCGGCCTAGACACATTCGTGATAAAGGAGATACATTAGGATTGAAATGTGATATTAATTTGGAGTTCATTAATAAAAGTTGCTTTATATTAACTTGCAGTGTAAATTACAATTTTGGTCTCTTTTGGGCCTCAAATAAATTGGGGGTTAGAAGAC
This sequence comes from Haematobia irritans, assembly GCF_050003625.1. Lineage (NCBI taxonomy): Eukaryota > Metazoa > Arthropoda > Insecta > Diptera > Muscidae > Haematobia > Haematobia irritans. The sequence continues at coordinate 185,261,129 of NC_134399.1, read as the reverse complement.
CAATTTGTATTTGGTTTTGTTACCTCTACTTCTACTGGTGGCCAAAAAATTCTCACAAAATTTAGCCAGTCAATATATCGACAATCGACACTTAGTTTCAGTCCTTATCATTTATTTAAGAGTTTCGATTTCGCAGTATGAGCACCCGATATTACAGATCCTAACGGCTTTATAAAAAGTCAAAACGAATAGTGGAATAATATAAAACTGGCTAAAAACAGCCGATTCCGAACGGCGTTTAACATCACGATAAAACAAGAGAAAATGCAACGAGATCACGGTTGCGACTCGAGCCAAAAATAATCTACCAAAATTTTTAGAAAATTTTACCAAAAAGCTACCAAACAAAAAAGTTTATTTTGCAAAATTTTGGTACTATAGGAAATTTCATTTCTAACGAAAATATTTGTGAAAACTTTGTCAAAATTTTATTTCTAAAGAAAATTTTATTTCTATAGAAAATTTTGTCAAAATTTTATTTCTATAGAGAATTTTGTCAAAATTTTACTTCTAAAGAAATTTTTGTCAAGATTTTATTTCTATAGAAATTTTTGCCAAAATGTTATTTCTATACAAAATTTTGTCAACATTTTATTTCAATACAAAATTTTGTCAAAATTTTATTTCTATAGAAAATTTTATCACAATCTTATTTCTATAGAAAATTTTGTCAAAATTTTATTTCTATAGAATTTTTTGTCAAAATTTTATTTCTAAAAAATGTTTGTCAAAATTTTATTTCTAAAAAATGTTTGTCAAATTTTTATTTCTATACAAAATTTCGTCAAAATTTAATTTCTATAGAAAATTTTGTCAATATTTTATTTCAATAGAAATTTTTGTCAAAATTTTATTTCTACAGAAAATGTTGTCAACATTTTATTTCTATAAAGAATTTTGTCAAAATTTTATTTCTATAGAAACTTTTGTCAAAATTTGTATTCTATAGAAATTTTTGTCAAAATGTTATTTCTTTAGAAAATTTTGTCAAAAGTTTATTTGTACAGAAAATTTTGTCAAAAGTTTATTTGTACAGAAAATTTTGTCAAAATTGTATTTGTATAGAAAATTTTGTCATAGAATTTTGTATAGAAAATTTTGTCAAAATTTTATTTGTATAGAAAATTTTGTCAAAATTTTAGTTGTATAGAAAATTTTGTCAAAATTTTATTTCAATAGAAAATTTTGTCAAAATTTTATTTCAATAGAAAATTTTGTCAAAATTTTATTACTATAGAGAATTTTGTCAGCATTTTTTTTTCATAGCTTAAATCTATAGAAATGGCTTAAATCTATAGAAATTTTCGTCACAATTTTATTTCTGTACAAAATTTTGTCAAAATTTTATTTCTACAGCAAATTTCGTCACAATATTATTTGTATAGAAAATTTTGGCAAAATTTTATTTCAATAGAAAATTTTGTCAAAATTGTATTTCTATAGAAAATTATTGGGGTTCATAAAGAAAATATTCCTAAAAATTTTTTTTTCAACATTTTATTTGTATAGAAAATTTTATCAAAATTTTATTTCAATAGAAAATTTTGTCAAAATTTTATTTCTATAAAATTCGTTTTGTTTGTTATTGTTGGCTTCTCTTCAATCGTTATTGTTATTTTTTTTTTTTTTTTTGATCTCAGCTTAAAGCCATGCATTGTATACATACATACAAATCGATGATTTGAGTTTGGCAAAGGAAAAGAGATATGCTGGCAAATTTGTTTAGGCAGTAGCCGACTATCAAACCCTTTTTCGGGAGGTTCAAGTGTAGTTCACGTTGGGTTGAGTGAATTACCCGAATTTATTCTGATAATTGGTTGATAGTTTTGCTGCAAGTAGAGGATGCTGATGAGGAATGTGGTAATTCCGAAACAGCTGTACATCCAACCATCTTGCAGTCTATAGGGCTTTGCCCAAATAAATTTGACAAGCATACTTTTCCTCTGTTGGTTAAGCTACACTTGTAGTTTAGTCAATGCATGGCTTTAAGCTGAGATCAAAAAAAAAAAAACAACAATAATTTCTATAAAATGTTTTTTCAAAATTTTATTTGTATAACAAATTTTGTCAAAATGTTATTTGTATAGAAAATTTTATCAAAATTTTATTTCTATAGAAAATTTTGTTAAAATTTTATTTGTATAGAAAATTTTACAAAAATTTTATTTGTATAGAAAATTTATAAAAATTGTATTTCTATAGAAAATTTATAAAAATTTTACAAAAATTTTATTTGTATAGAACATTTTGTCAAAATTTTATTTCTGTGAGAAATTTTGTTAAAATTTTATTTCTACAGAAAACTTTGTCAAAATTTTATTTGTATAGAAAATTTTGTCAAAATTTTGTTTCAATAGAAAATTTTATCAAAATTTTATTTCTAAAAACTTTTTGTCAAAATTTTATTTCTATACAAAAGTTCGTCAAAATTTTATTTCTATAGAAAACTTTGTCAATATTCTATTTCAATAGAAAATTTTGTCAAAATTTTATTTCTATAGAAAATTTTGTCAAAATTTTATTTCTATAGAAATTTTTTGTCAAAATTTTATTTCTATAGAAATTTTTGTCAAAATTTTATTTCTGTACAAAATTTTGTCAAAATTTTATTTCTATACAAAATTGTGTCAACATTTTATATCTATACAAAATTTTGTCAAAATTTTATTTCTATAGAAATTTTTATCAAAATTTTATTTCTATAGAAATGTTTGTCAAAATTTTATTTCTATAGAAAATTTTGTCAAAATTTTATTTCATTCGTTTTGTTTTGTTATTGTTGTTCTTTAAGCATTGTTGTTGTTTTTTTATTTCAGCTTAAAACCATACATTGACTAAACTACAAGTGTTGCTTAACCAACAGAGGAAAAGAATGTTTGTCAAATTTATTTGGGCAAAGCCCTATAGACTGCAAGATGATTGGATGGACGCACGTTTCGGAATTACCACATTCCTCATCAGCATCTTCTACTTGCAGCAAAACTATCAACCAATGATCAGAATAAATTCAGGCAGTTCATTAAAGCCAACAATGAACCACACTTGAACCTTCCGAAAAAAGGTTTTGTATGATAGCCGGCTTATGCCGAAATAAATTCGAAACAAACATATTTATTTCGGTATAAGCCGGCTATCATACAAAACCTTTTTTCGGAAGGTTCAATTGTGGTTGATTGTTGGGTTTAATGAACTGTCTGAATTTATTCTGATAATTGGTTGATAGTTTTGCTGCAAGTAGAGGTTGCTGATGAGGAATGTGGTAATTCCAAAACGTGCGTCCATCCAACTATCTTGCAGTCTATAGGGCTTTGCCCAAATAAATTTGACAAACATTCTTTTCCTCTGTTGGTTAAGCTACACTTGTAGTTTAGTCAATGTATGGTTTTAAGCTGAAATAAAAAAAAACAGCATCAACTTTTATTTCTATAGAAAATGTTGTCAAAATTTTATTCTATAGAATTTTTTACAATTTTATTTGCAAAGAAAATTTTGTCAAAATTGTATTTCTATAGAAAATTTTGTCAAAATTTTATTTCTATAAAAAATTATTGAGGTTCATTAAGAAATTATTCCTACAAACACCTTTGTCAAAATTTTATTTGTATAAAAAATGTTGTCAACATTTTATTTGTATAGAAAATTGTGTTAAAATTGTATTATTATAGAATTGTTTTTCAAAATGTTATGTGTATAGAAAATGTTATCAAAATTTTATTTATTATATAATATTGTTAAAATTTTATATGTATAGAAAATTTTGTCAAAATGTAATTTCAATAGAAAATTTTATTTCTATAGAAATGTTTTTCAAAATGTTATGTGTATAGAAAATTTTAATTATTATATAATGTTGTTAAAATTTTATATGTATAGAAAATGTTGTTAAAATGTAATTTCAATAGAAAAATTTGTCAAAATTTTATTTGTATAGAAAATTTTATCAAAATTTTATTTCTATAGAAAATTTTGTAAAAAATTTATTTGTAAAGAAAATTTTGTCGAAATTTTATTTGTATAGAAAATTTTGTCAAAACTTTATCTCTATAGAAAATTTTGTTTAGATTTTATTTGTATAAAAAATTTTGTTAAAATTTTATTTGTACAGAAAATTTTATCAAAATTTTATTTGTATAGAAAATTTTGTAAATACTTTATTTCTATAGAAAATTTTGTCAAAATTTTAGTGGCACAAAACTATCCACTCTTGAAAACAGTGGCAAACCGGTAACATTGGTATCTTGTAAATCTCACTACATAAGGGACGGTTTATCAAGCGAAACTAGTTTCTAAAATTGGAAATTAGGTAAAAAAATTGGCTTAGGCATATGTCAGTTGACATGACATATAAAATAACCAGTAAGGAAAGTCTAAAGTCGGGCGGGGCCGACTATATTATACCGTGCACCACTTTGTTGATCTAAATTTTCGATACCATATCACATCCGTCAAATGTGTTTGGGGCTATATAAAGGTTTGTCCCAAATACATACATTTAAATATCACTCGATCTGGAAGAATTTGATAGACTTCTACAAAATCTATAGACTCAAAAGTTAAGTCGGCTAATGCACTAGGTGGGAACACAATGTTAGTAAAAAAATATGGAAACATTTAAATCTGAAGCAATTTTAAGGAAACTTTGCAAAAGTTTATTTATGATTTATCGCTCGATATATATGTATTAGAAGTTTAGGAAAATTAGAGTCATTTTTACAACTTTGCGACTAAGCAGTGGCGATTTTACAAGGAAATTGTTGGTATTTTGACCATTTTTGTCGAAATCAGAAAAACATATATATGGGAGCTATATCTAAATCTGAACCGATTTCAACCAAATTTGGCACGCATAGCAACAATGCTAATTCTACTCTCTGTGCAAAATTTCAACTAAATCGGAGTTAAAAATTGGCCTCTGTGGTCATATGAGTGTAAATCGGGCGAAGGCTATATATGGGAGATATATCTAAATCTGAACCGATTTCAACCAAATTTGGCACGCAAAGCTACAATGCTAATTCTACTCCCTGTGCAAAATTTCAACTAAATCGGAGCAAAAAATTGGCCTCTGTGGTCTTATGAGTGTAAATCGGGCGAAAGCTATATATGGGAGATATATCCAAATCTGAACCGATTTCAACCAAATTTGGCACGCATAGTTTCAATGCTAATTCTACTCCCTGTGCAAAATTTCAACTATATCGGAGTTAAAATTGGCCTCTGTGGTCATATGAGTGTAAATCGGGCGAAAGCTATATATGGGAGATATATCCAAATCTGAACCGATGTCAACCAAATTTGGCACGCATAGTTACAATGCTAATTCTACTCCCTGTGCAAAATTTCAACCAAATCGGAGTTAAAAATTGGCCTCTTTGGGCAAATGGGTGTAAATCGGGCGAAAGCTATATATGAGAGCTATATCTAAATCTGAACCGATTTGGCTGGTATTTTGCAAGTTTTTCGAGACCCATAAAATATTCGGATGTACGGAATTTGAGGAAGATCGGTTGATATACACGCCAATTATGACCAGATCGGCGAAAAATATATATGGCAGCTATATCTAAATCTGAACCAAAATCAATAGGGATCGTCTTTGAGCCGAAACAGGACCCTATACCGAATTTTAGGACAATCGGACTACAACTTCGAGCTGTACTTTGCACACAAAAATACATCAACAGACAGACAGACGGACATCGCTAAATCGACTCAGAATTTAATTCTAAGCCGATCCGTATACTAAAAGGTTGGTCTATGATTACTCCTTCTTGGCGTTACATACAAATGCACAAACTTATTATACCATGTACCACAGTAGTGGTGAAAGGTATAAAAATTATATTAAAAGTTTTCAAAATAGATTCCAAAGAATTTAATATGTGACAAAGATGGTAATCCCCCATGTTCCGATATTCGGAATTGGCAATGGCATAAATGGAGATTCTCTTGGACTCCAATACAATTTTAATTTGAAATTCTCATTAAAGAAAACTATAGTATCAAGATTTCAGTTTACAAGTTTCAAGGTTAATAAATTATTGGCAAAGGGAAATTTTGCGATTCTGAATTTCGGAGTATGGGGGAATATGTTTCTTTTATTAGTGACTTAATTATAGTTAATAAAAAAAATATTTCAAAGAAATCTGCTGTGGGGGCATCTTTCTTCAATATTTCCTACATTAACTATTTCAATAGTTGATTTTTCCCCCTTTAAACTCCCTTAAATGAAAATTCCAAAACATTTATCATATTATTATTAAATTTCTTCGACGTTTTGCTTTTCTCCCCCTTCGAATTCTTCAGCATAATAGGAAGTGAAAGTTTTTCTTTATTGCCATAAAACTCATACATACTATCCCATAATGAAAACAAAAACGATGAAATACTGCAATGGTGCAAACTATAAATGGGTTGAGTTGGTCAACATATAAATGAAAGGGATACGATAAAAAGAAGACAGGAAAATGCTATGAAAAAGGCAATGACTTTTAATTGCTTTTGGTTAGCCAACCATGTAATGAGAGCGCAATAAGTGTGAAATGCAATTAATGGATGCTCTGTCTTAAAAAAAAAAGAAAAAACAAGAAACAAACTAGAAATTGTGGTGAAGGCACAAAATACAAATTGCAATAACCTGAGCAAATTAGAAGAATTAAAACGAGTAATGAAGCTATGTTCACTATAAACCAGTAAGGTGGGGGTATTTAACCCTGGAAAGTCATCCTTATTTTTTGTACACAAACGTCATCCTTCGTCATTTTGACTACAGCTTATTTCAAGACGCTATAATTTACATCGTAAGCAAAAATGAGAACCAAAATTGAGTTTATTTTCTTATTCAATTTGTTTTTAATTAGTATAAAACAAAAATTCATAAAATGGTTGAATTATTATAACTTAAATTTATCATTTCCCAATCGACTAAAATGCATTTTAAATCGAAAATGAAATTACGCGTCGTCATTTTGACGAAGGATCACTGTCCAGGGTTAATATTGGATATGTTGTTGGGAGTTGGAATGAGAGAGAATAAATTTGTACTAGGGTGCGTATGTTTAATATTGCAATTAAGTATACGCACCACGGTACCCAATGCATAAATAACAAATTTCGTTTAAATATTTTTAGCATAAAAAATATTTATATCATCACTTCATATTTATTTATTAAACTAAGTTATGAAAATTATTTTTATAGACTGCAAGCGTGTTTGTTAACAGTTGAAACCAAATTGAATTTTTATTCAAAAAATTAAGAAAAATACGAAAACCAAATTGTATCCCTGACGAAATTTTCTAGATAGGTTATTTTCTTATTTTTTTTTTAATATAAAATGTCTGATTAAAATCTCATAAATTTCAAATGTGGAATATTTCAATATATTAATTCTTCAATTCTGTATTCTTTTTTTCCTTTCAGTCGCGTCGACAATCAGTCAGCTTTACCGCCATGCCACCTGGCGTTTTAGCCAATGACAGTCGTAACAATTCCACCGATGACATACAAATTGCTTTAGCACCTCACATACAAGCCTATTTAAGTCAAACAGGTCGTAGACATTCCTGCTGCAGCGTCATGTTACCCGTGGCTTTTGAACGAGCTGCCTCCAACTCATGGCTGGATCCAAAATTTGATTCAGCTGTACTGGAGGGTCAGTATCAGACAAGTGTTTTTTGTCATATACGAATGAGATATAGGTAAGTAAAGGAAAATAAAAGCAATTAAAAATTATATTTTAGTTATTTGCTATTAACAGGGAAATTTTTAAAGTATATAAAGAAAGTATAAAAAGTGAAAAAAAATAAACCTCTACTAATAATGATTAATAATGAAATGAAAAAATAATTAAAAATTTTCCAAAAGAGTTATTATGGTCATACATTGGAATATCTATTATCGGGAAATTGCTGTTCCAGGACCAAACCACCAATATATAAACGGGCAAATATGCACACTGAAATTGAAGGAATAATAATATGATAGAGCATATTTGTTTTTTCATAACACCACCAGTTTTGCATATTTTATAATACACAATATAGAGCCAGGTTTTAAAATATTAACTCAACACGAATTTTAAAAATACTATTGATTTCAGCATACAAAACGCTATTGGCATTTTCATAATAATTTCGATTTATCTTTTGCCTCAAAAATATGTAATATTTTTCTCCCCACATGTTTGGCTTAAAATTCCCAAAAGTGAAAATTGTAACATTTCTATGAGAACTATATGAGAACTTGTTTTCTGAATTAAACCAATAACATGAAAAGCTATCAAAAACTTTCATATGTGAATGGTTTCATAACTTTTCCAATATAACTGTAGGCTATACTATGAAACAAGTAAAATGTAAAACTTTTAAATTCATGTGTAATATTTCATCTGAAAATCGCTGCTGTTGCTTTATGGATTGTTTTGTCTGCTATGAATTTCAAGTTCATAGAAATTTTTTAAAAAAATTCAACCGACTACATTTCATATTTTCATTTCAACGAATAGTGCTAAAATTGACGCCCGCATTATCGATTAATATAATCACCGATTACCTAAGGCTGTTGCAATTACACTCAAAAAAATCTTGGATTCAAAAATGTTTACTCTAAGGGAACATTTTTTGTATTGATACCGAGCAAAAAATGCTTCTTTTTTTTAAATAAAGACTTTTTTCTTTAAAATTAATATTAGGAAAATATATCATCTATCGAATTTTCTTTGTCTTTTAACTATTTAGCTATTCACTTCACAAATGAATGTAAATTTAACAAGTATATACAGCAGTAAATTCGGCCGGGCCGAATTTTAAATACCCACCACCATAAATCAAGTATAATACCAAATATTAGGGTTTCCTTGGAAATTTCAGAGGGTTTGAGGACAGATCAAGCAGAGCAGTTCAGCCAGTACACTTCACGAACATACATTTAACGATTTTACCTATGAAGACTATATCAGATTTTGGATTTATAAGAACCATTTTTGTTTGAGTGTTAGAGGAATCATTAACATCTCTTGTAAGTGTGCAAGAAAATTATAAAATAACGTCTTGATTTGAAATCTTAAATCTGTAGAAGAAAATCTGGAAATTTTACATTGAGTTTCAAGCAATTTTCATGATCAGTGCGCCTTCTACACCCTCAAGAAGTGAAGTCGGTCTATATGGAGGCATTACCAAATGGACCGATAAAAACTTAATCCGATACACGTTTTTGTGAGCCTAAAATACCAGAATATTTACAATTTCAGGCAAATCAGATAATACTACGGTTTCTAGAAACCCAAGGAGTTAAATCGGGAGATCGTTCTTATGGGGGCTATACCAAAATATGGACCGATACTATCCATTTTCGGCACACCTCTTTATAGTCCTAAAATACCTCTAGATTTCCAATTTCAGACAAATTGGATAAAAACTACGATTTCTATGAGCCCAAGACCCCAAATCGGGAGGTCGGTTTATATGGGGACCATACCAAAACATGGACCGATACTCACAATTTTTGGTCCTACAATACCTCTAGATTTCCAATTTCAGGTAAATTGAATAAAAACTGCGGTTTCTATAAGCCCAAGAAGTAAAATCGGGAGATCGGTCTATATGGGGACTATACCAAAATATGGACCGATACTCACAATTTTTGGCACACGTATTTGTGGTCCTACAATACCTCTAGATTTCCAATTTCAGGTAAATTGAATAAAAACTGCGGTTTCTATAAGCCCAAGAAGTAAAATCGGGAGATTGGTCTATATGGGGGCTATACCAAAACATGGACCGATACTCACCATTTTTGGCACACCTCTTTATGGTCATAAAATACCTCTAGATTTCAAATTTCAGGCAAATTGGATAAAAACTACGATTTCTATGAGCCCAAGACCCCAAATCGGGAGGTCGGTTTATATGGGGACTATATCAAAACCTGGACCGATATGGCCCATCTTCGAACTTGACCTGCCTGCATACAAAAGACGAGTTTGTGCAAAATTTCAGCACGATTGCTTCATTATTGAAGGCTGTAGCGTGATTACAACAGACAGACAGACAGACAGACAGATAGACAGACGGACGGACAGACGGACATCGTTATATCGTCTTAGAATTTCTCCCTGATCAAGAATATATATACTTTATATAGTCGGAAATCGATATTTCGATGTGTTACAAACGGAATGACAAACTTATTATACCCCCATCACCATTCTATGGTGGTGGGTATAAAAATTCGAATTTAACACATAATTCAAAATAACACATAATTAAAAAAAAAATATTTATATATGACGACGATTATAATTATATCAAATTTTGCTAAAACTTGGTTCGAAAAATTTTAAAGCATTGATTGTGTAAAATTTAATTTTTAAAATTAATTAATTAAAAAAAAATAGCCTTGGAAAAAGTTGCTTTTCGGCTCGAAAGCAAAACGTAGTACCCACCTCTAATTTTAAAAACAAAATTCCTTCACTGAGGGGCAGCGTTGCCAATTTAGCTTTTTTCCCGCTAGATTTGGCTTTTTTTGAAGACGTTTGGCGGGAAAAAAATGCATTTAGCTTTTAGCTTTTTTTCTGGCTTTTTTTCATGACCCTTTTAGCTATTTTTGGCTTTTTTTATTTTCGACATGTTTCTATTGAAATATGGATAAATCGGCGTTTTTATCTAAGCCTTGCTGCAAGTATAAGGGTTTCCACATATTTCAAAGCTCAGTTGAAACATTAATAATGAGTCCAGCCATTATGCGGGCATTTTTGTAGCAAATACACCTTGTTGTAAAGTTTTTTTCATTATATACATAAAAGTTATCGTAAACTTTAAATCTACTATTACCATACAAATTTGTTAGATAAACTGTCAGTAAATTATTGGGAATATTATCATTTGACTCGTTTATCCTTTTTATGTTATTATAATATTCTAAAGTTATTACGATATTACTAAATTAAAATAGTAGAAAGCTAGTGCACTGAAAAAATATTGTCGTGAGGCCATAGATTTCATTTCCTTAAAATACGAACGCGAATTTTGGTTATAATAGCATTTGTGAATTTCTTTTATATAAACTCTTTTCCTTGTCCAAAAGACGATAAAGTCGTTTTGTCCTTATAATTAAGTGATTCAACTTAAAAATGGGTATGTTTTCATGAAAGAAGGAAGAATTAATGAAATAGTCTTTAAATGTGAGGAGTTTTTGCATCTTAACCACAAACCAAAATAGCGTTCAAAAATAGAAGATGTTTTTCAACACTTTATTTAAAAACGTATATATACAATAATTTCTACTTGAAGTCGAGTCTGAATTTGGAAATTTAAGTTGGCGTTAGCACGTTTTTAAAGCACTTTGATAGCTCATGAAGAAAAGGAAAATGTTTTTACTGGGAAATGTAAACTATAGGTATTTTCAACAATTTAAATAAAAGTAATGTATTTCGAATTTTTCACAATTTCAAAACCAAACTAAAATTTTATTTAAAAAAATGACAAATCATTTGTTTACCAAATCTAAAGCATGCTTAGATCATTTAATATTTTAAAATAACAAGTAAATAAAATAGAGGTGTTGGGAAGGTAGCTCCCACAAAACGAAGGACTTCCAGTAAAAAATTTGTGATAGTAATCAAAATGTATCAAATACGCAAACAGAGCTAATATGCAATGCAAATGAAAATAATATGCATTGTAAGTTAAATAAAGCCTTTAAGTTTGTTAAATTTCAATCAAAAATGTGACATTTGAAAAAAAAAAATTTAGCTTTTTTTCTAGCTATTTTTTAGCATTTTTTAGCTATTTTTTTGGGCAAATCTAGCGGTTTTTGGTGAAACAATTCTGGCAACGCTGCTGAGGGGACCTACAAATCCTCTGACTTTCAGTTCCTTCACTGAAACATTTGAGGCTACAGTTCTTCTACTGAGACCTTCGGGCTATATACTCCCCGAAGCTGAGCATATAGCGGTAGGCCACTTAAGACCATTAAGACCTTTTGGTCTCTGAGACCTCATGGCTCTATCAAGCGACCTATAGTCTACAGTGCCCTCACTGAGACCTTTGCGCTATAAACCCCTCCTAATACTTTATGACCCACAGTTTAGAGATATGCACGTGAGTAATATTTTACTCACGCACACTCACGACAGAACGATATTGTTTGTTAGGTCTCACGATCACGCACACTCGCGAAAAGAAAACTTGTACTCGCGCACACTCACGCACGTCGTGACTCACGAAAAATACTATGACTCACGAAAAATATCGTGATTCACCAAGCATACCGTGACTCACGAAAAATACCGGGACTCACGAATAATTTTATGAGTAATTTACCTGAGGGACGTGTCTGAAATCATCAGCATGATTAAAATCGAGAGGGTTATTAAACTCTTAACATCCTTGGTTTTATTTTGGACAGCGGGATGATTTTCGTGAGAGTAATTCGTTACTCACGCACACCCACGAAGATATTGTTTTCGTGACTCACGCTCACGCATGACATTTTGGTTTTCTATTCACGCTCACGCACACTCACGCCGTTGACATGAGCGTGGATCACGACTCTATTTCGTGTCACGTGCACACCTCTACCACAGTTTATCTATAGGCTTATAGGTCACCGACAGAGGCCATTTCGTATACTAAGACTCTCTGGCCTACAGTTCCAATTAGAGACCCTCGGATTCTACAACTGCGACCTCTTTGTGTACAGTTCCCTCACTAAGACCTTTGGGCTATTGATATCCTTCTAAAACTTTGTGACCTACAGTATCCCCACTGAGACCTTCGGGTCTACAGTTCCTTCACTAAGCTATCAAGCTTTAGATCCCCCATTGATACTTTCAGGCATTTAGGTTAGGTTTGGTATAGTGGCAGCCCGATCTTTCCGACAGTCTTTCAGTCATTTGTGATACCACACTGGTGAACTTCTATTTTATCAGTGAGTGCTGCCCGATTCTATGTTGATCTGAATGACAAGGGACCTCATTTTTATAGCCGAGTCCGAATGGCGTTTCACACTGCAGTGAAACCGCCTAGAGAAAATTTGAAACACTCAGAAATGTCACCAGTATTACTGAGAAGGGGTTAATCCACCGCTGAAAAACTTTTTAATGTTCAGTCAAAGCTGGGATTGAACCTACGACCATTTGAATGCACGGCGGGCATACTAAACATAGCACAACGTTGGCTCCCATATGCATTCTTTTTCAAGCCTTTAGTTAAACAACTGACACATTGGGTTCCGTCACTGAGACCTCTAAGTCTAAAATCCCCCCACTGGGACCTTATTTCAAAGACATACACTACTAGTACAAATTACGTTCCAAAATCGTGAACGGATGGTAACAAAATGAAACGGAAACGTTCACGAAAAATCAAAACGGAATGTTCTCGGTTTCGTCCAAGGGCGTTCACGATTTCGGGAAATGGCTTTCGTTTTTATTTGGCAATGAAAAAGTCTTCAAATATTCAATAGAGGTTTTTATGTCAACTCAGAAGAGAGAAGTTCACCAATGTGGTATCACAATGGACTGAATAGTCTAAGTGAGCCTGATACATCGGGCTACCACCTAACCTAACCTATGTCAACTCAGTCGGTACAATGTGCTAAGGCGACTGTTAACTCTTATATAGCAGACAAAATGAATGTCTTTCAAAAAGTTGACTTTTCCAAAATTCGACTTTTCGATGAGAAGACAATTTTTTTTCTTAAATTTGGAAATGTCAACAAGTCATCTTTTAATTTATTTTATAAAAGTTGACTTTTTGACTTTTGTAATGGTTGAAAAAAAATATTGTTCTTTTTTTCTAATTTCTTCATTCAAATGAAATTCCAATGCAGAAATTCTAAAGTAATGCAAAGCATCCGAAAATGAAATACTCCGTCCCATGAGAAACCCAAGAAAAATTTATTGGAGGGTATCCATATGTGTACTAGTTCACAAATTAGGAATCCAATTTGTAGGAAGTTTGTTTGTTTGCTCGAATTATGAGGTTTGATTATCCAATACACATATTAATCGCATTTTTTTTTTAAATACGAAAGCCTCCAACCCCAGTTCCCTTTCCATACATACCACACCTTATAGTAGTCAATTCCTTAGTTTCGTATGACTATGGTAAACAATGAAAATTGCGCAATTTTGAAACAAGTTCAATGGATTTACTTTTCTAGCATGAATATACTACATTGCTCACACGTTGTCATATTCCTCCAACAGAGAAGAGGAAGTTTATATACAATCCCACATATACGTCTCCACACGCCCCTAGCGTTGCAACTGCATTGACCAACACACATGATATCAAATACAAAGTTGGTTAATGTACACAACACCAACCATTCATTTAAGACCAACACAATAACAAGTATGACGGTTTAAGTCATAAAGTTAACATAAACATCATTTATAAATGTCGTTCATTTACTCAATTTCTTGCTCTCTCTTTTTTTCTCTACCATAGAGTTTGTGTAAATAGTGCATATGACAGCACTCACCAACACACACTCTGACATAGATCGCCATTTATTGACTAACGCTCAGTATGACTTCTTTGTGTTATGGTAGCGAGGAGTTTGTATTTGTGTCGTATATCTTGTCATTTTTATTGACTTCTTCCGTTTTGGCACACATGCTCTACTTCCTTTGCACTTCACTTTTGCGAAACTGGAACGTATTAAAGAGGGATTCATTTAATCGATATTTTAAAGAAACGTGCCACTTGAAAGAAACCCAACTTTTGTGACAAATAGTTTTTAAATGAAAATGAGAGCTTTATGCTTTATTTAATAAGGTAACATATTAAAACAAAATTTTTTATTTATTATTATAAATGTAAATTTTATTAAATGTTTTTGTAATTATGAATAAAGAAAATACGTTTCTTAATTTATACCAAAAATGTTAATTCGGTTTGGTTCAGTATACTTTCATCGAGTTAGTTTACAGAAGGTCAAGTTCTATGTCATCAAAATATTTCCAATTAAGAAAGATTGAATTTGAAAACACAATCAATTAATAATTTAATTGATGAAACTAAAAGTTTCACATGGTGAGCAGAACTAATGAAGATATTCGGCATATTTAACCCTGGAAAGTCATTCTTATTTTTTGTACACTAACGTCATCCTTCGTAATTTTGACTACTGCCTATTTCAAGGCGCTATAAATTGCATCGTGAGCAAAACTGAGAACCAACATTTATTTTAATTTTTTATTCAGTTCATTTTTAATTAATATTAAACAAAAAAACGTAAAATCTTGTAATTAAAATAACTTAACCCTCTAATGCCTCAATTTTTTTGCCAGCTGATTAAATATTCAATATTAACGACACAAAAACAAGAAAACGAAACAAGAAAAACGTATACGATAAATTTCAGTATATGCTGCAAAGCCTCTTGAACAGTTTTAACCAAGTTTTCTTTTTATTTTACCCATTTTTGTTGTCTTAAGGTGTGTTGTACTAAAAGCTTCCTGATTTATCAAAGCCCGCCTTAAGGCGGAATTGGGCATTAGAGGGTTAAATCTGTCATCTCCCAGTCGAACAAAATACAGTTTAGATCGAAAATAGAATTAAGCGTTAAATTTTCTTTTTTCAAAAAATTACTTTTTAATGAATTTTCAGCATAACTTCTCTTTCAATGAAAAGTCAATTTTTTTTCGTTAAAATTCTATTAATTCTATTGTTCCATTGAGTAATGCCAAAAATCGATTAGGTTATTTAGATCTATTGTAACGTGACCAAATTAATGTAGTTATTTATTTTGCCGTATGTTATTTATCCACCCTAACTTAACATCAACCAACATAAAAACAACCACACCCATAACCACCACTGGGCACAAGTCATCTGAACATCTTGGTGTCTGTGTACTGCTACATCGAGGTGATTTCTCAGAGAAGCTAATTCACAATCAATTCATCGTATGGATTGCTTATATTATTGATCTTTGCCACCCAAAAGTAGACTCGGATAGGTGACCGACTGAGACACACTAGAAAAAACCAACACCATACTGTACAAAGATAAATGCTACTCGTTCCACAGGCGCTGATTGCACATCGTTCTGTTCGTGGTGCGATTATATTTTGGCGTCGACTGAGGAATTTATTCCCAAACGCGAAATAAATAGTACCACAGAGACATTTGGGCCTACTGCTCCACCACAAAGACCTTCGGGCTTACTGTTCCACCACAGAGACCTTCGGGCCTACTGTTCCACCACAGAGACCTTCGAGCCTACGGTTCCACCACAGAGACCTTCAAGCCTACTGTGCCAACACAGAGACCTTCGGGCCTGATGTTCCACCACAAAGACCTTCGGGCCTACTGTTCCATCACAGAGACCTTCGAGCCTATGGTTCCACCACAGAGACCTTCGAGCCTACGGTTCCACCATAGAAACCTTCCACCATAGAGACCTTCGGGCCTACTGTTCCATCACAGAGACCTTCGAGCCTATGGTTCCACCACAGAGACCTTCGAGCCTATGGTTCCACCACAGAGACCTTCGAGCCTACGGTTCCACCATAGAAACCTTCAAACTTACGGTTCCACCATAGAGACCTTCGGGCCTACTGTTCCACCACAGAGACCTTCGGGCCTACTGCTCCACCACAGATACCTTCAGGCCTTCTGTTTCACCACAGAGACCTTTCAGCCTACTGTTTCACCACAGAGACCTTTCAGCTTACTTTTCCACCACAAAGACCTTCGAGCCTACGGTTCCACCACAGAGACCTTCGGGCCTACGGTTCCACCACAGAGACCTTCGAGCCTGCGATTCCACCACAGAGACCTTCGGGCCTACTGTTCCATCACAGAGACCTTCCAGCCTACGGTTCCACCACAGAGACCTTCAACCCTACGGTTCCACCATAGAGACCTTCGAGGTTATGGTTCCACCATAGAGACCTTCGGGCCTACTGTTCCACCACAGAGACCTTCGGGCCTGATGTTCCACCACAGAGACCTTTGGGCCTACTGCTTCACCACAGACCTTTCAGTCTACATATCCACCACAAAGACCTTCGGGCCTACCGTTCCACCACAGAGACCTTCAGGCCTGCTGTTCAACCAACGAAACCTTCGCACTAGTTCCACCACAGAGACCTTTGGGCCTACTGCTCCACCACAGATACCTTCAGACCTACTGTTTCACCACAGAGACCTTTCAGCCTACTGTTCCACCACAAAGACCATCGGGCCTACGGTTCCACCGCAGAGACCTTCGAGCCTACGCTTCCACCACAGAGACCTTCGGGCCAACTGTTCCAACACAGAGACCTTCGGGCCTGATATTCCCCCACAGAGACCTTTGGGCCTACTGCTCCACCACAAACCTTTCAGCCTACACTTCCACAACAAAGACCTTCGAGCGTACGGTTCCACCATAGAGACCTTGGGGCCTACTGTTCCACCACATAGACCTTCGAGCCTACGGTTCCACCACAGAGACCTTCGAGCCTGCGATTCCACCACAAAGACCTTCGGGCCTACTGTTCCATCACAGAGACCTTCGAGCCTACGGTTCCACCACAGAGACCTTCGACCCTACGGTTCCACCATAGAGACCTTCGAGCTTACGGTTCCACCATAGAGACCTTCGGGCCTACTGTTCCACCACAGAGACCTTCAGGCCTGATGTTCCACCAAAGAGACGTTCGAGCCTGATGTTCCACCACAGACCTTTTAGCCTACACTTCCACCACAAAGACCTTCGGGCCTACTGTTCCATCACAGAGACCTTCGAGCCTACGGTTCCACCATAGATACCTTCGAGCTTACGGTTCCACCATAGAGACCTTCGAGCTTACGGTTCCCCCATAGAGACCTTCGAGCTTACGGTTCCACCATAGAGACCTTCGGGCCTACTGTTCCACCACAGAGACCTTCGGGCCTACTGTTCCACCACAGATACCTTCAGACCTTCTGTTTCACCACAGAGACTTTTCAGCCTACTGTTTCACCACAAAGACCTTCGAGCCTATTGTTCCACCACAGAGACCTTCGGGCCTACGGTTCCACCACAGAGACCTTCGAGCCTGCGATTCCACCACAGAGACCTTCGGGCCTACTGTTCCAACACAGAGACCTTCGGGCCTGATGTCCCACCACAGAGACCTTCGGGCCTACTGTTCCACCACAGAGACCTTCAGGCCTGCTGTTCAACCACAGAAACCTTCGCACTAGTTCAACCACAGAGGCCTACAGGCTAGTTTCACCACAGAGACGTTCGAGCATACTGTTCCACCACAGAGACCTTCGGGCCTACTGTTCCACTAGAGGTCTCTCTGGTCGGGCCTACTGTTCCACCACAGAGACCATCAAGTCGCTCGTAGACTAGCCAGTAGAAAAGTTTGCATGCCAGCTGACACTAAATTTTTGCCTTCGGCGGCGGCGGCTTGACGACTTAGCCGATATAAAATTGTCTATTCGGCGGCGCACAATTATCATCAATTTGAAGTTTTCCGAATTGTAATGATATTAGTTGTGCAACCATCAACTACCCTACCGCTCATCGCCAAAACGACGTTCTCATCTACTTCCGATTATAAACGAATTTTTCAACAACCATCGAACATCGATAAACCTACATTCTCATCTCTACTAATCATCAACGAACCGAATTTCTCATTAACTTCTGATCGGCGACTAACCTCCACTACCGAACATTATCGAAACGTATTTCTCATGAATTACCGATCATATCCTCCACAACCGATTATAAACGAATCGAACACATCACATCATCAAACCGATTTCCTCATCAATTACCGACTCTCTACGAGCCGATGTTCTGTCAGAGAACCGGTCATCAACGAAAAGAATTCTCAACAAACACCGATCGTCAATAAATACCGACGTACTCATAAACGCAATGAATCTCTCATTCAATACCGATCATTAAATACCGAAGTATTTACAACCTGCCGATCATTTACACCGAATTCCATCTCAGCGAAGATACCCGTTCCCGAATATCTAAAAATCGCCGACACCCCGATTGCCTCCTGCCATCAGAGCCTGATCATAGTAGAGAGATTGTCATTTATCACACAAATAGATTATAAAATAGTTCAATCAATAAAACAGAATTAATTAATATTTAACTCGAAAGAGATAAACACTTGCTTAGAGTAATGGGTCCTTACGGAGACTCTGGAGGCGACTGAGCTTACCTCAGCCGAAGATAAAACCATGTTTGACTAAATTTTAAAATAGATTAGTGGATGGTCTACATTTTTGGGTAAAAAATGAATTAGTTAAATAGCCAATTTTCAACTTGTGTATCTCTATCTCATACTATCATTTCGGTAGGATTTGTCCAGTATCGCATAATTGAATCCACCTGACTTTAGCCGGTACTTGTTTCACAACGATTTTTATTGAAACATGACGCTGTTTGCTTCTATTAGTTAGTAAAATTAAAAACCAATGCCACTTCCATAACATATTGTGTGTGTATGTTTTTTTTTTTTTGTCATATACAAACCATCTGAACTAATTTAAACAATCTTAGTATTGCTGTTACTAATTAACACCAATTAAAACTTTTTTAATACCAAAGCGAAGAAAGCAGATTAAAAGTTCTCGACAGAGAGAGAGAGAAAAGAAAACCTCAAGAATTTTTTCGAGATTAATTCTTAAATAAAAGCCAACAAAAGACAGGCTGTCAATACCAAAGTATTACGAAGAACTTTAAAGCCTCTGTAGTCATCCAAAATAAAATTAAAGGAAAAACTGCTGACTTACTGGCAAAGTGTTGCCGATAGCAAGTTGAATGTTAATGGTGATAATGGAGATTCAAAGGCCAGACAAAAGGCTTATAGCAAAAATATCCTCAAATCCGAATACATGAAATCTACTTTAAATTTAATTTTAAAAGTCCCTGGGATTAAAATCTATTGGGGTCTTTTGTAATATATTCATATTAAAATACCAATTTCAAGTCTTATTTACCCACAAATTAAACTATATGCTCATTCTTAATAAATCCATATTAAGTCTATGAAATTAAAATAGACCAAATGATAACTGCCTGTCTGTCTGCAACGCCATGAGTTGAAGGTAAAAATTAAAAATAACAAACCAAAGGCTATGGACTTCACATGACCATATTATGGCAGTATTGACTTTAACTCTTTTTGGGTTGTGGGCTGAATTTTTGTCTATTTCATTCTTCATATAAGAATGGCATTGCAGGTTGATCCCTTGATAGTTAATCAAAATTGTTAGTGTGTGTGTACATATGAGAGAGAGAGAAAGAAAGTAGGTTTTTGGGAATCACAATGACAAACAATCATTGTGATTCCCAGCCTTCTTTGGATAGGCAATTACCTTGGGAAATAAATCCAGAGTCAGTCAAAAATAATTGTTAATTGCAAATACGTGTAGTGTAATTAACTTAAAAATTTCTTGCATTCAAAGCACATTGGAAGAAAATCACTTATAGAAATGTTATATGTTGATGTTAAATATTTAAATTTAATTTAAGAATTTGTTTGAAATCTACAAGGTAACTCGCAGGAATTCCCGAAATTGGAGTTATACCGCAATGTTCCAATGTTATTTCTATAGAAAATTTTGTCAAAATTGTATTTCTATAGCAAATCTTGTCAAAATTGTATTTCTATAGAAATTTTTGTCAAAATTTTATTTCTATAGAAAATTTTTCCAAATTTTATTTCTATAGAAAATTTTTTCCAAATTTTATTTCTATAGAAAATTTTTTCCAAATTTTACTTCTATAGAAAATGTCAAAATATAATTTTGTCAAAATTTTATTTCTATAGAAACTTTAAACTTAATTATGTTCGTATTTAATCGGCCTTTTTAGTTTAATATATACCACGTATGGACTATGTGGTATATATTACGGTGTTAGGAAGTTTTAAGATACCTTGCCATCGCCAAGTGTTACCGCAACCCAAGTAATTCGATTGAGGACGACAGTCTTCAGTAGAAGTTTCTACGCAATCCATGGTGGAGGGTACATAAGCTTCGGCCTGGCCGAACTTACGGCCGTATATACTTGTTATATATAATAAGTTTGTCATTCCGTTTGTAACACACCGAAATATCGATTTCCGACTATATAAAGTATATATTCTTGATCAAGGAGAAATTCTAAGACGATATAAGCATGTCCGTCTGTCTGTCTGTTTTAATCACGTTATAGCCTTCAATAATGGCGCTATCATCCTGAAATTTGGCACAGATTCGTCTTTTGTTTGAAGGCAGGTCAAGTTCGAAGATGGGCTATATCGGCCCAAGTTTTGATATATTCCCCATATAAACCGACCTCCCGATTTGGGGTCTTGTGCTTATAAAAACTGTAGTTTTTATCCAATTTGCCTGAAATTGGAAATCTAGAGGTATTTTAGGATCATCAAAAAGTATACCGAAAATGGTGCTAATCGGCCCATGTTTTGATATAGCCCCTATATAAACCGATCTCCAGATTTAATTCTTGGGCGTCTAGAAAGTGTATTTTCTATCCGAGTTGCCTGAAATTGGAAATCTAGAGGTACCCTAGGACCCTAAAGACGTGTATCGAAAATGGTGAGTACCGGTCCATGTTTTTATATAGCCACCATATAGACCGATCTCCCGATTTTACTTCTTGGTCTTCTAGAATCCAAAATTTTTACCCAATTTGCCTCAAATCGGAAATCTAGAGGTATTCTAGGACCTTAAAGAGGTGTGCCGAAAATGGTGAGTACCGGTCGATGTTTTGATATAGCCCCCATATGGACCGATCTCCCGATTTTACTTCTTGGACTGCTAGAATTCGTAGTTTTTATCCAATTTGCCTGAAATTGGAAATGTAGAGGAAAATAGAGATGTGCCGAAAATGGCCAATGGCCAGAAAATTCCAATTTGCCTGAAATTGGAAATCTAGAGGTATTCTAGGTCCATAAAGGGGTGTGCCGAATATATTGAGTATCGGTACAGCTTTTGATATAGCCCCCTTATAAACCGGCCCTCTGATTTGGGGTCTAGATTCTAGAACCACAATTAAATGTGCTGAATACTGTGTGTATCCTTCCACGTTTTGGTATAGTCCCGTTACACCGAACTCCCGATTTTACTTCTTAGGCTTCTAGAATCCGTAATTTTTATCCGACTTGCCACAAATTGAAAATATACTGGCATTTTAGACCCATAACAAAGTTTCTATGATTTAGTTTTATCGGTCCATTTGGTAAGGCCGATTTCACTTATAGAAGGCGCACTGATCATGAAAATTGCTTGAAACTGAATGCAAACTTTCCAGATTTTACTTCTCGTTATCATTTAAATAATTGGGATGAAAATCTACAGAATTTAGTTTCCAAATCAAGCCGTTATTTCATAATTTTCTTGCACACTTACAAGAGATGTTTATGATTCCTCTAAAACTCAAACAAAAAACGGTTCTTATAAATTCAGAATCTGATCTAGTCTTCATAGGTAAAATCTTTACATTTATCTGTGGGAAGCGCACTGGTTGAACTGATCTGTTTGGGAAAATATCTGTCATCAAACCCCCCTGAATTTTTCGAAGAAAACTATTATATTTGATTCATGGTGGTGGGTATTTAAGATTCGGCCCGGCCGAACTTAATACTGTATATACTTGTTAATTTTTACTTATTAAATATTTCGTCTTTTATTGAAAAACTTCATCGGGAAAATTTTTCTGTGTACACTGAAAAAAATATTTACGTGATATTAAAGATTACGCAATCTCAATTTTAGGATGCGAAATTTACAAAACATTAAGGTCAAATTTCTTTAAAATAAAGACATTTTAATTAAAATAAAGTTTATAATCTTCGCTTCAAAAATTTTTTAAATTAAATTTAGGACAAAAATTTAGTAAATTTGCGTCTCTCCGTTAAAGTCACATTTCTTTGAACTAAGGCTAATTTTCCTTAAAATAAAGAAATACATTTTTGATTTAAAGAAATTGTCCTTAAATTAAATGAAATATTGAAACTTTATATTTAAGAACGCTTCAAATATAGGCTAAGACTTATTTTGAGGATTTAGCGTTTTTGGTTTAAAGTTTTTGTTGTATTAAGAAAACATTTGTTGTTATCCGTTATAATTTGGATTTTTAAACTGGCATTTGTTTGTGAGTACCTTTATTAATAACCCGCGAAAAGAGAATGAAAATTTGATAAATGAGATGTGTATCCTAATTTTAATTTTATTGGTCCCAGATTTAAAGCCAGATAGGTTACTAAAAAAATTTATTTAGTTTAAAGAATCAATACCAAAATTCTTAAGGGAAGGCGAAAATCTTTGGATCCAAGAGAGTATACAAAAAGAAAAATTAAATTTGTATTGTATATACATTTTCTTTTTCTTTTTGTATACGAAGTCTTGCAATGGAAAGACTAAATATGGAAAACATAACAATTAAAAATACAGCCCCAGACCTCGTTTTTATCAACAATTATTAATTTGAAAAGTTTAAATACAATTCGAATATAAAAAAATGTACGATTTTTTTTTTTATTTTATTAAAAATGCATTGTAACCTTCGAAAACTAATTTGCCTCCACTGTACCACACAGGGTTTGTTGTAAACCAATCAGAATCTGTTTGTCCTGAGGGCACTTCAAAATGTCATCTGGTTAAAAGTGAAACTGTTATTGTGGCGATAATTGTATTGCAAATTAAGTAAATTCATTTAATATAAATTAATTTTTTGTGAATAAAACTGAGGAATCTTCATGATGGACATGAATGAACATAAAAAATTCATTTCAATTAAAGTGGGCATTATAATTTGAGTTGAAAGAAATGAACTCTGCAGATGGAAATAAATCCCAAATTACACCGAAGATTTTTTTTATATTCATCACAAAGTATGTTGGTGACATTACTTTTTAATAGAATATGTTTTTGAAATACAGGGTAGCTGACAAAAAGTTATACGAATTCAAACGACCCTATTTTTTAGTGGGAAAAAAATAATTTATTCACATGTTTGGAACTAATCTAAATTTCAAACTGCATTCACTTTTGCTATGAAATTAGAATTGAAGCTAATTTGCAATAAATGATCTATCTCGAATGTTAAAATTAAATCACACAATAAAGGAAATGTCTTAAATAATGAAATATCCACATATATCTATATAATAAGATTTGATTTAAAAATACTCACAAAGTTCGTTGAATTTGCTAAGCCAACAAGCGCTGGTGGACCAGTATTTGAGAGTTTCTTAATATATTCATGCTAAGAAATTTTGAATTAAAAGCATATACATATATACACTGTTAGAAAAATATGTTTTTCATATGTTCCGATATAAACAAAATGTGTTTCGGGCACAATTTTAAAACACAATATATTTAAGTGCAAACATGTAATGTTCCTAAACTAACACTAAATGTTTGGGACATCTATGTTAATATGTTAGAATATATTATGTTTGGGGCATGAATGTTTCATAAAAATCATATGTGTGAATGCAAACATATATAGATTTACAAATTTCGACTAAACATACATATGTTGTGATATTTTATTCAAAGCGACAGAGAGAGAGTATAGAGAAAAAAAATAGAGATGGAAACCGGGAGAGTTGACGAAAGATATCAAAATAACACAGCGAAAGAATCAAAAGAGAACAATTTCTGTGAAACCGCTTGTATGTTGTTTCGGAAAACTGTTTTATGATAAGGCCAAAAATTTGATATGCTTAAGTCTAAATATTATTTAATTTGAATAAAGAGAATAGACATTCGGAACCAAGAGAATAGACATTTGAAAAACAAACAGCGTGTATGTGTGGACATGTGTTTTGTTTATCATTTTGGCATTATGGACACAATTTTTTTCTTGGTTCGTTAAAAGAAATCAGGGGTCTTCATAAAAATAACGAAAGGGCACTATACTCTTTTTAGAGTTGGGACAGTAAAATGAAATAAGGAGGAAATAGTGAAAAATTACACAGTAAAATGTATAAAAACAAAGTTAAGTTCCTCTTTATTAATAAGTAGTCCACGAGGAGTTGACGGACACCTTCAAATATAAAAGCGGGCATTAAGTTCGAGTTTTGCAGCTAAAAAGTTTATTTTCTTTAAAATGAATTATTAAAGAAAAATAAAAGGCATTTTCGAGCGATGGTGTTAAATGCTAGTAAAAAAAACTGTTCACGCCTAAATAAATTTATGTTTATATTATAAAATTATTTACGTATATTTATACTCGACTCCACGTTCTTCTTTTGTTAGAGTTTTTGAATTCCTTCCAAATTTTAAAGTTTTGTACCAAAAACAGTTTTTTTGTTACAAAATTGTTATATTTGCAATAAAAAAATAATATTTTATCCAAAAATCAGTCAATTTCGTTTATATCAAGCAGTGTTACTGACTATAAATCTTTAATAACCCACATTTCGAAGTTGCATTATAAAAATTTAATATAGTATAAATATAAATGTGTAAATTAAAAAAAAAATGTTCGGTCGGGCAGGGATTGAACCCACGACCCTTTGCATGCAAGGCAGACATGCTAACCACTGCTCCACGTGGCAAACAAATGTATATATCTGTTAAATAATGTTATGTTTGCATGGGCTCGTGGGCGCTGCAAACTATGCTACATAAATGTAACTTATAACGATAATTATCTACTGTTGACTATAACAGCTACTTAGCCCAGTGGATAGTTGTGGATAGTTGTTGGCTTACAAACTGTATGGTCCTCGGTTCGATTCTCCGTGCAGGCGAAAGGTAAAAAATTTATAAAAGTGAATAATTTCTTCAACATTATTTGTATTACAGAAAAAGGTGCCAAGAACTAAAACATATCGTGGAAGTAAAAATTAGGAATATGTTAGGGAATGAGCACAATCGTCTTTGGGAAAAATTCTTTTTGGGCTCAAAATTCTTCCAAACATATAATATGTTCACATAAAACAAACATATTAATATTTTGGCAGTAACCAAAAATGTGCTTCCTGTAAAATATATTTGGAACATATGTTAAAAATGCGATTTTTTTGAGGGTGTAGATGAATATTGCGACGGTGTCCATAATATTTTCCAAAATCGATATTGTATATTGAGTGTCTTATAGTTTGTCAAAATTTAGATTCGATTATTGACCAAATTTACCCTCTGAATTAATTTCCTTAGATGATTTTTTTTTTTTTTTGAAATCTACATTATTTGTTAATTCAGTTAATTTATAGTGATTTCGGATATTTATGCCGCATTAGTTTGCATTCTGATGTTTTTTTTTTACAACCAAAATTAATTGTACGCTTCAACCATGTCAAAATTCCTTCTGCCAATTTTGCAATCTGTGGGATGATCAAAAGATCTGTGTAACAGCCTAGTCCAACTTTCTTTGATTTAGTGATGTCGGACCAATATTCAAATTCCAAAAAATTAACGGATTTCGAAAACAAAAATTACCCATAAAATCACTAAATTATTTATTTGCCGAAACCGCAAAAAAACTTACCGTCTAAAGATAAAAATTGTATTTCGCAGCTAACTGCAAATTTCTCTTTATTGACTTTTTAAAATCTATGTAACTTTTTTGTTTATGAATATAAGTAAATACTTCAAAAGCAAAAGTTTCATATTTTGTTAAGATCTTTATAATGGTTATCAGAAATGGGCATCATAGGGGTATACGAAGTGAAATAAATAAAAAAAATAAAAAAATTAAAAATCAAATCTGACGTCGGAGTCAAAAATGACCAATGCACGATATATAGCCCCTGAACAACGATATGCGTTTCTCTTCGATCGGACTTCAAATGACGACACAGCACAATAAATTGTATTTCGGGGGGTCGTACACTGTTAGAAAAATATGTTTTTCATATGTTCCGATATAAACAAAATGTGTTTCGGGCACAATTTTAAATCACAATATATTTAAGTGCAAACATGTAATGTTCCTAAACTAACACTAAATGTTTGGGACATCTATGTTAATATGTTAGAATATATTATGTTTGGGACATGAATGTTTCATAAAAATCATATGTGTGAATGCAAACATATATAAATTTACAAATTTCGACTAAACATACATATGTTGTGATATTTTATTCAAAGCGACAGAGAGAGTATAGAGAAAGAAATAGAGATGGAAACCGGGAGAGTTGACGAAAGATATCAACATAACACAGCGAGAGAATCAAAAGAGAGCGATTTCTGTGAAACCGCTTGTATGTTGTTTCGGAAAACTGTTTTATGATAAGGCCAAAAATTTGATATGCTTAAGTCTAAATATTATTTAATTTGAATAAAGAGAATGGACATTCGGAACCAAGAAAATAGACATTTGAAAAACAAACAGCATATGTTTTCGACTTGAGAGCAGCATTTTATGTATGTGTGGACATGTGTTTTGTTTATCATTTTGGCATTATGGGCACAATTTTTTTCTTGGTTCGTTAAAAGAAATCAGGGGTCTTCATAAAAATAACGAAAGGGCACTATACTCTTTTTAGAGTTGGGACAGTAAAATGAAATAAGGAGGAAATAGTGAAAAATTACATAGTAAAATGTATAAAAACAAAGTTTAGTTCCTCTTAATTAATAAGTAGTCCACGAGGAGTTGACGGACACGTTAAGTTCGAGTTTTGCAGCTAAAACAATTTAAAAAGTTTATTTTCTTTAAAATGAATTATTAAAGAAAAATAAAAGGCATTTTAGAGCGATGGTGTTAAATGCTAGTAAAAAACTGTTCACGCCTAAATAAATGTATGTTTATATTATAAAATTATTTATGTACGTTTATACTCGACTCCACGTTCTTCTTTTGTTAGAGTTTTTGAATTCCTTCCAAATTTTAAAGTTTTGTACCAAAAACAGTTTTTTGTTACAAAATTTTTATTTTTGCAAAAAAAAAAATATTTCATCCAAAAATCAGTCAATTTCGTTTATATCAAGCAGTGTTACTGACTATAAATCTTTAATAACCCACATTTTCATTATAACCCACAAGTTTCATTATAAAAATTTAATATAGTATAAATATAAATGTGTAAATTAAAAAAAAAGTGTTCGGTCGGGCAGGGATTGAACCCACGACCCTTTGCATGCAAGGCAGAAATGCTAACCACTGCTCCACGTGGCAAACAAATGTATATTTCTGTTAAATAATGTTATGTTTGAATGGGCTCGTGGGCGCTGCAAACTATGCTACATAAATGTAACTTATAATAATTAATTACTGTTGACTATAACAGCTACTTAGCCCAGTGGATAGTTGTGGATAGTTGTTGGCTTACAAACTGTATGGTCCTCGGTTCGATTCTCCGTGCAGGCGAAAGGTAAAAATTTTATAAAAGTGAATAATTTCTTCAACATTATTTGTATTACAGAAAAAAGTGCCAAGAACTAAAACATATCGTGGAAGTAAAAATTAGGAGTATGTTAGGGAATGAGCACAATCGTCTTTGGGAAAAATTATTTTTGGGCTCAAAATTCTTCCAAACATATAATATGTTCACATAAAACAAACATATTAATGTTTTGGCAGTATCCAATAATGTGCTTCCTGCAAAATATGTTTGGAACATATGTTAAAAAAGCGATTTTTTTGAGGGTGTAGATGAATATTGCGACGGTGTCCATAATATTTTCCAAAATCGATATTGTATATTGAGTGTCTTATAGTTGGTCAAAATTTAGATTCGATTATTGGCCAAATTTACTCTCTAAATTAATTTCCTTAGATGATTTTTTTTTTTTTTTTTGAAATCTACATTATTTATTAATTCAGTTAATTTATAGTGATTTCGGATATTTATGCCGCATTAGTTTGCATTCTGATGTTTTTTTTTTACAACCAAAATTAATTGTACGCTTCAACCATGTCAAAATTCCATCTGCCAATTTTGCAATCTGTGGGATGATCAAAAGATCTGTATAACAGCCTAGTCCAACTTTCTTTGATTTAATGATGTCGGACCAATATTCAAATTCCAAAAAATTAACGGATTTCGAAAACAAAAATTACCCATAAAATCACTAAATTATTTATTTGCCGAAACCGCAAAAAACTTACCGTCTAAAGATAAAAATTGTATTTCGCAGCTAACTGCAAATTTCTCTTTTAAAATCTATGTAACTTTTTTGTTTATGAATATAAGTAAATACTTCAAAAGCCAAAGTTTCACATTTTGTTAAGATCTTTATAATGGTTATCAGAAATGGGCATCATAGGGGTATACGAAGCGAAATAAAAAAATTAAAAACCAAATTTGACGTCGGAGTCAAAAATGACCAATGCACGATATATAACTCCTGATCAACCACGAACAACGATATGCGTTTCTCTTCGATTGGACTTCAAATGATGACACAGCACAATAAATTGTATTTCGGCGGGTCGTAGGGTGCACGAAAAAAAGTTTTGGTGTTCTGAAATTGTCTTCGAATATGCTACAAAACTAGGGGGTGACCGCATCAACTTTTTTTCGTGACCCTATCTAATGTGTATCCTAATTGTAATATTATAGAGCCCAGATTTAAAGGCAGATACCTCCCTGAAAAATCTCTTTATTTTAGAATAGTCGTATATTTGGTATCGAATCAATACAAAAATCTTTAATGAAAGATTAAAATCAAGTCACCTTTGTTGGGCTAAATGAAATCTGCAATGAATTCTTAGTACAATTCTCCGCCTTTTTGGCTTGGAATCAATACAATCATCATTATAGTAAAGACAAAATCTTTCAAAATCTTTGCAATTCTCCGCCTTTTTGGCTCGGAATCAATACCAACATCATAAGAGTAAAGACAAAATCTTTGGAACACGGCAAACTTTTTTAGTATTTTTCAAATTTAAAAGGAAATATTTTTTTTTAATATGTCCTTCATAATAAAACTACATTTCTTTAAAAGAATCACCAATAAGAAATTAACCTAATAAAATTACTTATTGATATACTTAATTGAATATAAATTCTAACCATTGTGACATTTGCTCTCAATAAACTAATTTAATAGTAAAAAGGTTCTTGGAAATTGTATACTTATAAATTCACACAATTTTCAAAGGTCAATGGCCCTTGATAACCTTTTCGCATGTTGTCAGAAGTTGAAACACTTGCAGCCATTTGTGATTGCATGCAATCCACGTCCACATCACCCTCAATTTCAACAACCATTTTCATTAGGAGAATAGAGCAACTATGTGGGGTTAGAAAAAATACATACATATTTACTGAATTAAAATAAATGTTGTCAGAAAACTGTTGGTGAAAGATTTCTTTTCGGTTCAAACTGAAGAAAAACGATATATTCTCACTCAGGGGGGTTTTCAGCCAAAATTGATACCTTACCTTGACCTTTGTCCAGTGATCCCATATGACAATTTAACTTTTTGTGCAAAACTAAAAATGTGTAAAAAGTTTAAGGTTGTAACATTAAGCCAATCATTAAACTTGGAAATATCTGTAAGAAATTTTGAGTAACACATTGGGCAGCTGGCGCAAGCTGATGCCAATTTACGTCTAGGTTTTTGTTTGGACGGTAAACATGTTACATGTTTGTCGCAATCCTATTATTTTCTCTCCACCACTTATAGTGACCAAAATGTTTGTGTATCAAACTATAAATGGTTATAATAATACTGATAGCGTTGCCAAACTCAATGGTGGTGATCCAAGAAAAATCTGCAATAACATTTGAATGAAGATTCACATCCAATGAAATCGAAATGGCTAATGAATTAAAAAACAAGTATATACAGCAGTAAATTCGGCCGGGCCGAATCTTAAATACCCACCACCATGAATCAAATATAATAGTTTACTTTGAAAACTCTTCGTCGTAGTGGGTTACTTGATAATATATATAATTGTAGGGGGTTTGATGACAAATCTTCTCCCAAGCAAGTCAGTTCCCGAATACAAACTTTAAAGATTCTACCTATGAAGACCAGATCAGATTCTGGATTTATGAGATTTTGTTTGAGTTTTAGAGAAATTTTAAACATATCGTGTATATGATGAAATTACGCCTTGATTTGAAATCTTAAATCTGTAGGGTTTTTCCGCCATTATTTTAACAAATACGATGAGTAAAATCTGGAAATTTTATTTTCAATTTCAAGCAATTTTCATGATCAGTGCGCCTGCCATACCCTGAAAGAAGTGTTTTCTTTTTTGAGAAACGTAATTTTAGACAAAGTTTTCTTTTGATACAAATTTTAGCGACAATCGTTGAAGAAACGAAATTTCTTTATAAGAAAAGGAAATTTCGTTTGTCTAAAATTTAGTTAAAGATTTCTAATTTCCAGCAAATCGGATAAAAACTACGGATTCTAGAAGCCAAAGAAATAAAGCCGGGAGATCGGTCTATATTGGGGCTATACCAAAACATGGACCGATAGGCTCCATTTCCTACTCACATATTTGTGATCTTAAAATACCTTCAGATTTTCAATTTCAAACAAATCGGCTAGAAAATATAGTCTCTAGACGCCCAAGAAGTAAAAATCGAGAGATCAGTCTATATGGGGGTTATACCAAAAACTGGACCGATGGTCCAAAAATACCTCTAGATTTCGAATTTCAGGCAAATCGGGTAATAAATACAGTTTATAGAAGCTCAAGACTTTTAGGTAAATCGGATGGAAAATATAGTTTCTAGAAGCCCAAGAAGCAAAATCAGGAGATCGGTCTATATGGGGGCTATACCAAACCATGGACCGATGGGTACCATTTTCGCACACCTTTTTATGGTCCCAAAAGAACTCTAGATTTTCAATTTCAGGAAAATCTGATAGAAAATATAGTTTCTAGAAGCACAAGAAGCAAAATCGGGTCTATATGGGGGCTATACCAAAACATGGACCGATAACACCATTTTTGGCACACCTTTTTATGGTCCTCAAATACCTCTAGATTTCCAATATCAGGCAAATCGGATGGTAAATATAGTTTCTAGAAGCCCTAGAAGCAAAATCGGGAGATCGGTCTATATGGGGGCTATACCAAAATATGGACCGATGGGCACCATTTTCGACACACCTTTGTATGGTCCTCAAATACCTCTATATTTCCAATTTCAGGCAAATTGGATAACAACTACGGTTTTTATAGGTCCAAGACTCCAAATCGGGAGGTTGGTTTATACGGGGGCTACATCAAAACATGGACCGATACGGACCATTTTCGACACACCTCTTTATAGTCCCAAAATACCTCTAGATTTTCAATTTCATACAAATCGGATATAAAATACTGTTTCTAGACGCCTAAGAAGCAAAATCGGGAGATCGGTTTATATGGGGGCTATACCGAAACATGGACCGATACGGACAATTTTCTACACACCTCTTTATAGTCCCAAAATACCTTTAGCTTTCCAATTTCAGGCAAATCGGATGGTAAATATAGTTTCTAGACGCATAAGAAGCAAAATCGGGAGATCGGTCTATATGGTGGCTATATCAAAACATGGACCGATACGAACCATTTTCGATACACCTCCTTATGGTCCTAAAATACCTCTAGATTTTCAATTTCAGACAAATCGGATAGAAAATACTGTTTCTAGACGCCTAGGAAGCAAAATCGGGAGATCGGTCTATATGGGGGCTACACCAAAACATGGACCGATAGGGACCATTTTCGACACACCTCTTAATGGTCCCAAAATACCTCTAGATTTCCAATTTCAGGCAAATCTGATAAAAACTACGGTTTTTATAGGCCCAAGACCCAAAATCGGGAGGTCGGTTTATATGGGGACTATATCAAAACTTGGACCGATATAGCCCATCTTCGAACTTGACCTGCCTGCAAACAAAAGAGGAATCTGTGCCAAATTTCGGGAAGATAGCGCCATTATTGAAGGCTGTAGCGTGATTACAACAGACAGACAGACAGACAGACAGACGGGCAGACGGACATGCTTATATCGTCTTAGAATTTCTCCCTGATCAAGAATATATATACTTTATATAGTCGGAAATCGATATTTCGATGTGTTACAAACGGAATGACAAACTTATTATACCCCCGTCACCATTTTATGGTGGTGGATATAAAAAACGAGCTCAATATAAAAAGACACGAAATCACCAAAGGCGGTAAATATATGTCCCAGGAAAATAGGTGCCTAAACCCAAATGAAACAGTACAAATATGGATCGGTGCATCATAATGAGTATGAGACCCAACAAAATCTTACTCAAGGAAATTAAGGCTCATTTTCTCTTCTTCAACCGTTGGGAAATGAACCCTCTCTGATGGAAAAATATGAAGTTTTACGAAAAATAAAAATTGACTATGTCTTACATCCCAGCAAAAAAATTTGATAGTTGGTCTAAAGGCACAACTTTAAAAGCACTTCCACAAATGTTCTCTCAAGTAATTAGTTACAAGCTTTTCCCATATTTTAATGGGTTTGTTTTCATATAACAGAGTAGGTTGGGTTAGATACCACATTGTTGAACTTCTCTCTTATCACTGAGTGCTGCCCGATTCCATGATAAGCTCAATGACAAGGAACCTCCTTTTTATAACCGAGTCCGAACGGTGTTCCACATTGCAGTGAAACCACTTAGAGAAGCTTGGAAACCCTCAGAACTTTGAAACCCTCAGAAATGTCACCAGAATTACTGAGGTGGGATAATCCACCGGTGAAAAACTTTGGTCGAAGCAGGAATCGAACCCACGACCTTGTGCATGCAAGCCGGGCATGCTAACCATTGCACCACGGTGGCTCCCAGAGCCACTAATAAAATGGTACAAATTATTTTGTCGAAAAAAAATTTTAAATCTATTCTAGAAAAATTGCGAATTAACAAATAATGAGATCAAACGTTTGAGACAAGCGTTAGAATGCATTAAAAGTTATAAAAATATTTTTTTTTTGCAAAATATCACAAAATTCTTCAATTCACATCCAGAACACTAAATTGGTATCACACATTAAGATGTGATGCAAATTCTGTGCAACGGAGAAATCGTGGATATCCATTCTATTCTGCGCCAATTTTTCACCACTTCCGGACCCTAAAAATAATATTTTTACTACTTTTTTGGCAAGGATTTTTTGGCAATTACAAAGCGTAATTGATGGATGAAACTCGACTGTCTGAAATTCAAAGCTTGAGGGTACTTAAGGTCCTCAAATTGGTGTGCAGAACATGGTATGAATCTGTCCACATATAGCCCCCATATAGCCGAGCTCCCGATTTGACTTCCTGGGCTTCTGAACACCGCAATTTTTATCCAATTTGCATGAAGTCCATGTTTTGGTATCTCACCGTATACTGATCTCCCGATTTGACTTCTTGGGCGTCTAGACATCCGGCTTTTTATCCGATCTGCCTGAAATTCAAAATGTAGAGGTATTTTGAATCTATATATTAATGTGCTGAAGTTGGTTTGTCGGTCCATGTTTCTGTATAGCCCCCATATAGCCCAATCCCCTGATTTGACTTCTTGGGACTCTGGACACAACTTGTTATCCGATTTACCTGAAATTAGACATCTAGAGGTATTTGATGGTGTATATCGATCCATGTGTTGGCATCTCCCCCATATAGGCAGATTTCCCGTTTTGACGTCCTGAGCGTCTAGTCATCCCAATTCTCATCCGATTTACCTGAAATTCAAAATGTAGGGGTAAATATGTATAGTGAATATGATGTGAATCGGTCCATGTCCTCAATACATGTATTTGACCCTACGGTCGATAAATACGAGTGGGACTGTCACCATTACAATCGGCTGCTTCTTTGGCAAGTAAATCCAATCATTTTTATACCCTCCACCATAGGATGGGGGTCTATTAACTTTGTCATTCCATTTGTAACACATCGAAATATTGCTCTAAGACCCCATAGAGTATATATATTCTGGGTCGTGGTGAAATTCTGAGTCGATCTGAGCATGACCGTCCGTCCGTCCGTCTATTGTAATCACGCTAACTTCCGAACTAAACAAGCTATCGAATTGAAACTTGGCACAAGTAGTTGTTATTGATGTAGGTCGGATAGTATTGCAAATGGGTCATATCGGTCCACTTTTACGTATAGCCCCCATATAAACGGACCCCCAAATTTGGCTTGCGATTGCTCTAAGAGAAGCAAATTGCATCCGATCCGGTTGAAATTTGGTACATGGTGTTAGTATATGGTCTCTAACAACCATGCAAAAATTGGTCCACATCGGTCCATAATTATATATAGCCTCCATATAAACCGATCCCCCGATTTGGCTTGCGGAGCCTCTAAGAGAAGCAAATTTCATCCGATCCGGCTGAAATTTGGTACATGGTGTTAGTATATGGTCTCTAATGACCATGCAAAAATTGGTCCATACCGGTCTATAATTATATATAGCCCCCATATAAACCGATCACCAGATTTGACCTCCGGAGCCTCTTGGAAGACCACAATTCATCTGATTCAGTTGAAATTTGGTACGTGGTGTTAATATATGACCTCAAACACCCATGCAAAAATTGGTCGAAATCGGTCAATAATTATATATAGGCCCCATATAAACCGATCCCCAGATTCAAATTCATCCGATTCGGTTGAAATTTGGTACGTGATGTTAGTATATGGTATCCAACAACCATGCAGGAATTGGTTCATATCAGTCCATAATTATATATAGATTTGACCTCTGGTGCCTTTTGGAGAAGCAAAATTCATCCGATCTGGTTGAAATTTGGTACGTGGTGGTTGTATATGATATTTAACAACCATGCCAAAAGTGATCCATATCAGTCCATAATCATATATAGCCCCCATATAAACCGATCCCGAGATTTGGTTTTGGAGCCTCTTGGAGGAGCAAAATTCATCCGAGTCAGTTGAAATTTGGTACATTGTGCTAGTATATGGCCGTAAACATTGGCGTAGCTAGGGGGGTGCTGGGGGGGGCTATGCCCCCCCCAGAATAGTTCTTGCCCCCCCCAGAATAATCAAAGCTACAGTTGTTTTATATTTTAATTCAAGCTTTGCGATGTGTTTAATCCAATTAAGATTGTGGCAGAGAGAGTATGTTAAGCATATTTTTTAGTATTGATATTTACATTACAACTAAAAACACGTAATAAAAACACTAAAAGGAAACTTGAGACGCACATTTTCAAAAATAGTCAATTTATAACTACGTTGATTAAAATCAAAAATCGTCACATGCCCAATTTACCATCTAAAATCGTCAAAATCACGAAAAATCCACAGAGTTGGCACCGCTGCTCTCGACAGTTGCTTCGTTGTATTCTGTTCTCAGAGAATTTTTAAAAACTAATCGAAGATAGACGTTTTATAATATTCAATTTATTTTTTGCCTTTTATTTAATTTTTTATTCTTAGTATTTTTTATACACGATGAATATGTTAAGTTTATGTTTTGCTTTATGATTTCTAGTCCTGTTTTAAAACACACATTTTAAATAAAATATTTTTCAAACACATACTTAAAGCAATGCTTTTATTTTTTGTTATATTACACTGTTAGAAAAATATGTTTTTCATATGTTCCGATATAAACAAAATGTGTTTCGGGCACGATTTTAAACCACAATATATTTAAGTGCGAACATGTAATTTTCCTAAACTAACACTAAATGTTTGGGACATCTATGTTAATATGTTAGAATATATTATGTTTGGGGCATGAATGTTCCATAAAAATCATATGTGTGAATACAAACATATATACATTTACAAATTTCAACTAAACATACATATGTTGTGATATTTTATTCAAAGCGACAGAGAGAGTATAGAGAGAAATAGAGATGGAAACCGGGAGAGTTGACGAAAGATATCAACATAACACAGCGAAAGAATCAATAAGGCCAAAAATTTGATATGCTTAAGTCTAAATAATATTTAATTTGAATAAAGAGAATAGACATTCGGAACCAGGAGAATAGACATTTGAAAAACAAACAGCATATGTTTTCGCCTTGAGAGCAGCATTTTATGTATGTGTGGACATGTGTTTTGTTTATTATTTTGGCATGATGGGCACAATTTTTTTCTTGGTTTGTTACAAGAAATCAGGGGTCTTCATAAAAATAACGAAAGGGCACTATAGTCTATTTAGAGTTGGGACAGTAAAATGAAATAAGGAGGAAATAGTGAAAAATTACACAGTAAAATGTAAAAAAAACAAAGTTTAGTTTCTCTTTATTAAAAAGTAGTCCACGAGGAGTTGACGGACACCATCAAATATAAAAGCGGGCATTAAGTTCGACTTTGCAGCTAAAACAATTTAAAAAGTTTATTTTCTTTAAAATGAATTATTAAAGAAAAATAAAAGGAATTTTAGAGCGATGGTGTTAAATGCTAGTAAAAAACTGTTCACTCCTAAATAAATTTATGTTTATATTATAAAATTATGTATGTATGTTTATACTCGACTCCACGTTCTTCTTTTGTTAGTTTTTGAATTCCTTCCAAATTTTAAAGTTTTGTACAAAAACAGTTTTTTATTACAAGATTGTTATTTTTGCAATAAAAAATAATATTTTATCCAAAAATCATTCAATTTCGTTTATATCAAGCACTGTTACTGACTATAAATCTTTAATATCGCACATTTCGATGTTTCATTTAAAAAAATTAATATAGTATAAATATAAATGTGTAAATTAAAAAAAAAAAAAAAAAATGTTCGGTTGGAGCAGGGATTGAACCCACGACCCTTTGCATGCAAGGCAGACATGCTAACCACTGCTCCACGTGGCAAAAATATGTATGTTTCTGTTAAATAATGTTATGTTTGCATGGGCTCGTGGGCGCTGCAAACTATGCTATATAAATGTAACTTAAAACGATAATTATCTACTGGTGACTATAACAGCTACGTAGCCCAGTGGATAGTGTGTTGGCTTACAAACTGTATGGTCCTCGGTTCGATTCTCCGTGCAGGCGAAAGGTAAAATTTAAAAAATTTATAAAAGTGAATAATTTATTCAACATTATTTGTATTACAGAGAAAGGTGCCAATAACTAAACAATTTGGTGGAAGTGAAAATTACGAGTATGTTAGGGAATGAGCACAATCGTGTTTGGGAAAAATTCTTCCAAGCATATAATATTTTTGGCTCAAAATGCTTCCAAACATATAATATGTTCACATAAAACAAACATATTAATGTTTCGGCAGTATGCAATAATATATGTGCTTCCTGCAAAATATGTTTGGAACATATGTTAAAGAAGCGATTTTTTTTGAGGGTGTAAATAATGGTAAGATGCTATTTGATTATTTATAGCGGTGTCGTGGAACCGGCTCCCACACACAATAAAATATTTTTTGTCTTCAACCATGAAATTAATTGATCTAATTAATTATACCCTTCACCACTACTATGGTACAGGGTATAATAAGTTTGTGCATTTGTATATAACGCCAAGAAATAGTGGTCATAGACCCATCTTTTAGTATACCGATCGGGTAAGAATTAAAATCTGAGTCGATTTAGCGATGTCCGTCTGTCTGTCTGTCTGTCCGTCCGTCTGTCTGTATATGTAATTTTGTGCACAAAGTACAGCTCGCAATTTAAGTCCGATCGTCCTCAAATTTGGCATAGGGCCGTTTCTTGAGACAGAGACAATTGCTATTGGTTTTGGAAAAAATCGGTTCAGATTTAGATATAGCTGCCATATATAATTATCTACGATGTGGTCATAGTTAGCGTGTTTATCAACCGATTTTCTTGAAATACCGTACATCCAAATATTTAATGAATCTCGCAAATCCTGCAAAATATCAGCCAAATCGGTTCAGATTTAGATATAGCTACCATATATATCTTTCGTCCGATTTAGACTCATATGACCACAGAGCCCAAAGTTTACTACCGATCTTCATGAAATTTTGCACAGAGGGTAGAATTGGCATTCTACCAATGCTTGGTACACTTGATTGAAATCGGTTCAAATTTAGATATAGCTCCCATATATATCTTTCGTCCGATTTGAACTTATATGGCCTCAAAATCCAGGGTTTTGCCGTGATTTGCTTCAAATTTCGCACAAGGAGTACGTTTAGTAGTATAGGTAATTGTGCCAAATTTGGTTGAAATCGATTCAGATTTAGATATGGCTCCCATATATATCTCCCGTCCGATTTGCACTCATATGACCAGGGGGCCCAAAGTTATACTCCCATTTACGTGAAATTTCGCATAGATAGCAGAATTATTATTCTAACTATGCATGTCAAATTTAGTCAAAATTGGTTCAGATTGTATATAGCTCCCATATATACGTACACCAGAGTTGGGGAAATATGGTCGACTGTTTCATATTTTAGACCCATTTTCAATGGGATTTTCCTCCAATTGACTGGATAGTTTCCACAGAGAATACAAATATGGCCAAAATTCTCACAGTTTACACAAAATTCTGTGATGATTTCCCCATATCTTAGCCATATCCTACACACTGCAATGCCAAAATTTCCACAGAACGGATGAGTTTTAAATAAGGCTCCAAGTCGCCCTACACATATCTTGGCGAGATCTAACCAATATCCTTGTAAAATCGCCACTGCTGAGTAGCAAAAATTGTAAATATTACTCTAATTGTCCTATATCTCGAATACATATGTATCGCCTGAAAAATCATAAATCTCTTTTGTACAATTGCATTAAAATTTCTCTCGCTTCATATTTCCCATATTTTTTACTAACATTGTGTATCATCCCAGGGCGTTAGCCGATTTAAATTTTAATTCTAGAGTTTTTGTAGAAGTACAAAAAATTGTTTCCATTAAAAGTATTTGTATCTGCAAACCTTTATATAGTTCCCAGCAAATTTTAAGTAGTTGAGATGGTAACACAAATGTTTGTCTACATAGTGGTGAAGGGTATAATATAGTCGGCTCCGCCCGACTTTAAACTTTACTTACTTGTTTTTAATTGAAATGTATTCAATCAAAAAAAATGATAGTATCAATCATCAAAGCCAATTAAAAAATTAATTGATACAACTAATTTTTGTGATTGAGTTTTCGTTTTGTTTTTGATTGATTTTGCTGCATATTGCCTTTAACACCGCAATAAAATTGAGGATGTATAGTTTTATCAGTAGGCGTAATTTATCGCTTCGGAAATTTTGACAAAATTTTGAAGGGTGTCTGGGGGGGGGGCTATGCCCCCCCCAGAGAAAATTTCTAGCTCCGCCAATGGCCGTAAACAACCATGTCTAACTAGGTCCATATCGGTCTATAGTTATATATAGCCCTCGGATAAATCGATCCCCAATCACACAAAAATTGGTCCATATCAAGTTCATAATTCTATATAGCCCCGATATAAGCTACCCCCATATTTCAATTCTGGCTCTCTACGTACCGTGCAAAAGTCCATGTCGATTCGTAATTATTTGTAGACTTACCTATACATAACGTATGGAATAACTCACAATTTAGAAAACGATGTTAAGAAGTTTTAAGATAACACAACCCAAGTAATTCGATTGTGGATGACAGTCTTTCGTAGAAGTTTCTACGCAATCCATGGTGGAGGGTCCATAAGATTCGGCCTGCTCAATTTGGAATGGCTTCTCATCGCAGAAAACCAAATTCGGTAATTGGCCTACACGAATGTGGCAACTCCTTGGATCTTTCCATTCTAACTGTTCTTGAGCATCGCTGAGTCCTTGCATATGTGGGAACTTCAATGGTTATAGGCCAAGATAATTTTTCAATATATGTTGCATCCGTTCTCTGTAGCAAGTATTCCACGACTGCGTCTTGGATTTCAATCAAATCTGTCCTTTACTTTTCGGATGATTTCTGGTTTCTACGACCAATTTGACAAAAAATAAAAAAATCTATTACCATTTTACTTTATTTTTGCAATACATATCACCTACTCTATCGTAAGAAAAAGAAAACTATTATCGATAATTTGAAATAAATTGACAGAGGATCCCGAGATGCACTTAAAATAAAAAGAAATGTTTGCTGGGTCTTAATGTCTTCTTATGTTTGTATAATAAATCGTGAATATCTGATCATCTGAGTCAGATGATCCGACAACAAATTGGTCGTTAGAAATGTCCAAACATTCAGAAACGTCCAAAACATTACTGGAAAATAGTTTTGCGAAAGCCTCTCTCTCTTCCTCTCTTGGATACAATTTGTACAAATCTCAGCCAAAATCTCACTCAATCTCTTGGTTAGAATTTCGTTATGTTATAGTGGTTGTCTATAGTTAAATATATATATTTTTTTAATATTTGTTTTAATTAATCTCATTTACAAAATTAATAGAATTCTTTGATTAATTGTATTCATTCAATTTCCATTCCATTTCTCTTTTTTTCAGATTCACCCTCTCCTACATACTACTCTGTTCACTGGCATGGTTTCTTTATTTCCTGGTGGATGGCGGTTCCGAAGATTTTTGGCGTCCTATCTCAAGTTCCTTTTCTCTAATATCGCTTATAACAATCATGGCCATGTGTTTTACCCACTGGGATATGTATCGGGCAAATCATGTGGCCACCTCAGCCATAACTGCGGCGCTATTGTGTGCCACATCATTAGCATTTCTTACGTACACGGGACGTGCATTTAGTCCATTGGGCCATTTTGCCATGTGTTTGGAAATTGTCCTACTCATATACACCGCCTTGCCAATGACCTTATGGCTAAGTGCTGTGATAGCCATAACATATACGGTTCTCTTTGAGGTTGTCACGCATATTGTGGTCGCCGGTAATGCAGTGCATGGAGCCCAAGCAGAATTTAGTTATAAAATTCTGGTCCTGCGAATCCTTTGCCATTTATGTGTGCACTTTGTGGGTCTACATGTGCTGATAATGAATTTGGTGAGAATGCGTGGTACATTCATGAAAGTTGGACAAAATCTTCTAGTCAGACGACAGTTGGAAATGGAAAAACAATTGAAGGAGAAAATGATACATTCGGTAATGCCACCCAAGGTGGCCGATATGCTCCTCAATGAAGGTGGTATAGATGGCAACGCGGATGGCAGTGTTAAGCCCGAGTCACATTACATGAGACCAAGACCTTCCAATGATGTTAAGTCTTTATTTCGTCCTTTTCATATGCATAGCATGGAAAATGTAAGCATCCTATTTGCTGATATTGTGGGATTTACACGTATGTCCTCAACGAAAACCGCCGAACAGTTGGTGGAAATCCTCAATGATCTCTTTGAACGTTTCGATGATTTGTGTAGCTTAAATGGTTGCGAGAAAATTTCCACACTTGGTGATTGTTACTATTGCGTTTCGGGTTGTCCGGAACCTAGGCCGGATCATGCCATATGTTGTGTGGAAATGGGTCTGGGCATGATTGATGCCATGCGTTGTTTTGATGCACAGCGGCATGAGGGTGTGAAAATGCGTGTTGGAGTCCATACGGGCACTGTACTGTGTGGTATTGTGGGTACGAGAAGAGTTAAATTTGATGTCTGGAGTAATGATGTCAGTTTGGCAAATAAGTAAGTGATGTAGAGATAGTCTAGATTATGTTTAGTCAACCTTTTCTCTTTTTTATTACAGAATGGAATCTTCAGGTAAACCCGAACAGGTTCATATATCTGAAGAAACTGCAAATTTTTTGGGAGAGGCTTATTATCTTGATGAAGGTGAAGAGGTTTTCGGTGAGTATGTGATCGAATGTTAGTTAACCTATTTCCAATTGCACCCATTATGACCGTAGTAATCACATGTAAGTAACCACAACCAAACGTTATAAAGTCAGGAAAAATATATAACAAAATACTCTGGTCGCTTCTTGTTTTC
Organism: Haematobia irritans; assembly: GCF_050003625.1. Classification (NCBI taxonomy): domain Eukaryota; kingdom Metazoa; phylum Arthropoda; class Insecta; order Diptera; family Muscidae; genus Haematobia; species Haematobia irritans. The sequence goes on along the minus strand of NC_134399.1, from coordinate 185,218,388 downwards.
ATTATTAGGTCTTTAATCCCTAGTACAACAAAACCCATCTTGCTCATCTGCGAGTACCGTCACGTTTGCTGAAAACGTTTTTGAAGCATTAAGATGTAATTATTTTTGGAATATTGTACAGGCTCACTTAGACTATTCAGTCCATTGTGATACCACAGTGGTGAACTTCTCTCTTATCACTGAGTGCTGCCCGATTCTATGTTAAGCTCAATGACAAGGGACCTCCTTTTTAGAACCGAGTCCGAACGACGTTCCACATTGCAGTGAAACCACTTAGAGAAGCTTTGAAACCCTCAGAAATGTCATCGCTGAAAAACTTTTTGGTGTTTGGTCGAAACTGGGTTTGAACCCACGACCCTGTGTATGCAAGGCGGGCATGCTAACCATTACACCACGGTGTACTCAGTACTATAAACCCTGGGGAGCCACCATGATGCAATAGTTAGTATACCTACCGTGCATGCAAAGGGTCATTGGTTGCATCCCAGTTTCGAGGCAAGGCGGGTATGCTAACCATTGCTCCACGGTGTACTTAGTACTATAAACCCTGGGGAGCCGCCATAATGCAATAGTTAGTATACCTACCGTGCATGCAAAGGGTCATTGGTTGCATCCCAGTTTCGACCGAACAAGATTTTTTTTCTGCAGTGATTCCGGTGACAATGTAAGTGTTTCAAGGCTTCTCCTAGCGATTTCATTCCAAAGCGAAATGCCGATCGGACTCGCCTTAAAAAAAGGAGGTATAAATACGTAATCGAGCAGCACTCATTGATATGAGAAAAGCTCACCACCTGTGGTGTGCAAAAGAGCCTAAAATAACAAGCGGCCATTAGACTCCCAATTGAGTTTATTCCGGATGGAGGTATAATGGTCAGAATTTTCGAAAGGTCGTATGGTTGTAAGGACATTGCAGGATGCCAGTTTTTGCATAAGACGAGAACAGACTTGACTACCGACGGAAGAACGAGATGTTACCTATTCTATTCAAACTTATGAGGTTTAATGGCTCAATGGTATTGATTACACTACACCAACTGTGAGTCGAAAGATCTTAGTAAGGTAACTGTAGGCCCGAAGATCTCTTTAAGGAACTCTAGAGCCGAAAATCTCTATTAGGGAACTGTAGGGCCGAAGATTTCTATGAGAAAACTTCAGACCCGGAGATCTTGGTTAGGGACTGTAGACCTGAAGATCTCAGTAAATGAACTGTAGTCTCTAAAATCTCAGTGATGGATCTGTAGACCACAAAGTCTCGATCTCGCTATAATTTAGACGGCCAAGAACAAATTTTTTACCACATATAAAAAAATAACACCGCACTGCAAATAGGAAGATATCTATGGGATAAAGAAAGGGTAGACCCGAAAATATCTTTAAGAAACTGTAGACCCGAAATTTTCAATTAGGAAACTGCAGGACAAAAGATTTCAGTCAGAACAATTCTGTAGACCCGAAGATTTCCTTGAAGAATCTGTAATCCCGACGATCTCAGCGAAGGATCTATAGACCCGAAAGTGATAATTTCAGTATTTGTTAGGCTCCAAGGAACAAATTCCTTAGCACATACCAAAAATAGTAGCAAACTGTAAACAGGAAGATATCTGCTGAGGAAATATAGAGCCGAATATATCAGGAAGATAACCTGACCTGAAGATAATAGTGAGGAACTTTGGATTCGGAGATCTCAATGAGGGAACAGTAAACCCGAAAATCTAAATTCTGACTATAATTCCGTAATTTCGACTAAAAACTACCCCGAGATTCTCGGGATTGCATTCGTCATCCTTTTCTAATCGACTGTAAAGCCAATGTAATTTTTGAAAAGATTCGAATTAGAAAAAGAAACTGCATAGAAGTCAATTGGTCGGTCAGAGGTACAGCGCCAGTGTGGAAACCTCAAATAGTAGTGAAATAACAAACATGTCCATCAGAACGCTGCTCTTTGAACTGCGACAGGATGACTCCGCAGTACGCCCCTGGATCACCTTAATGTGGAGACCAAGATCATTCCTGAGCGTACCTTTATCTAGAATATCCTCACGAATCCTATACCAGACAGGTGTGCACAGGATTCGTGGGGATAATCTAGATGAAGATGTGAAAAGCTACAAGGTTAATCCTGTTCTTGAACCTCGAGCACCGGCTATACCACCGGAGAAAAGAGACATCCCACGGCAAATTAGGGAAGTTTTGACCCAACTAAGATCAGGCAAGTGCATCCGGCTCCTATCTATCAGTAGTAACGTAGCTGGCGTGTGTCCCATTTGCCACCAAGGGCGACTTGACAAGCGCAACCTTTTTCGCTGATGCAGCTAAACCTACCGGACTCACAACCAGATCACTCTGGACACATCCCTCTCATCTTAGTCGAAGAATTCCTTGATCTGGATACAAAATGCGCCAAAGCGCATAATATGGAAATGGATGAAATCACAATAAACAGTTACAACAATAACAACCCCATGTACTTATTTGTTTATTCCATTCGTCTATCTGGGAATTCTTACGACATATGGTCCCAAAGTTTCGTGTTCCATTTGCTATAATCTACCGTACAAAATATCACAAATCCATTATGCATACCCTCCGCACTCTATAATTCCATTATATTAGTTTTTGATTTTTAAATTTCTTTCTCATTATTTCCCTCTCTTTCTCTCTCACTCCTTTGCAGGTCATCGTACCTATTTTGTTGTAGGCCGAAGAAAAGATGTCTCCCGCACCAATAGTCTATGTCCTAGTATTCATGTCAACACAAATGGCAGTCACCTCATGCTGCCCGGTATACAAGCACAATCGAACTCAGTATCTCATAGTGCAACAAATATTTCAGTGATACATCCAAATGTACCACCAGCCTCACCGGTGGGTCAACTATCATCATCCCTCAATCCATCGCCTGTCCTCTCGATAAGACCAAGACTGACGTCGCTTAGTATGAAGCTGCGCAAAAAATCACAATCACGTGAATGTGACATCGAGCGGGGAATCATACATCCAGCAGCAGCAGGTATACCACCCGTTATCGTATGCCGTGAAAGACCAAAGATTATAATAACAACGAAAAGTTTACCAGGAAGCTTGGATTCCGAACAGGATGGCAATGAACAAGCCGCAAATGAAGAGGCAGTACCTGTAAATAATGGCAAATCGCATATGGCAAATGGTTCAGCGTCAAGGACGAAGATTCGTTTGAAAGTTTGGAAAGTGCCAAAGTTTTTGAAGAAATTTGAGGAAATGGGTAAATCGTCACATGACAAATCCAATGGCACTGAAGTTAGTGTTAGCTTAATGAGCAATGGACCAAAGACACCGACAACAACTACAACGATAATGGGCTCAACGACGGCTAATGAGGAAACGGTGGCCTTTATAGAACCCAATGGCTATCAACAACTACCGGTGGTTATAGAGAATAGCAAAGCCAATTCGAATATGTTGGAAATACCGCAAAAACCTATGCTGCATCATGTGGCCACATCTACGGGTATTTCCTCGTGTGTCAACCGTTCTCCCGATGCCAGTTGTTGCTCTCCCGGTCAATATTCCATGTTCGATGATATCATCGATATACGATCGTATATAAGTCAGTCGCGCAGTGATATCTCACCATTTGGTCGTTCGGGAAGCTATCGTTCCCAATGTGGCCGTAGTGGTCAATCGGAGACATCACCTTTGCCTAGGCCCAGAGCTTCCACCTTGACAGCAGGTAAGGCAGATCTACCGGCAGCAGCTGCTTGTGCCCTCTCACCAGGGCCCACTATCACCTGCAATCCCTGTCAGCCTTTAATTGTACCCCCTGCTCCCACGCATTCTCGTAACTCCAGCATATGGCCGGATGGTTTAAGCATATGCCCCTCGGCAACATCAAGGAAAGACTCAGGCATAAAAAGCAACTCACGCCGGTCCTCCATACAACAACAGATCTATGCTCTAAACCAAACGGCCATTAGTACCCATAGGGTATCGGGCTATTTTACCAGCTCTACTTCCAGTATCTCCAATTTGGGAGATGTCCAAACTTTACCTCATGTGCCACTACCTCCCCTGCCACCAAATCCGGGGTCTACGGGTCAAATTGTTGATCCGCTGGCCGCTTGTTTACAACAATTACGCAAACAATCGGATCTCCAGCTGATACGTTGTGTCCGTGATAATGCCAAATCCCAAAGGAGTTATCTAGTCAAGCCTCCTCTAAGGAGATTTAGTTTGTATTTCAAATCGCGTCAAATGGAGCGGGACTTTCGCTCTAAGGCTCACCGTTTCGGCAATGAGAATGAGACGGAGGGTCCTCCTACGTTGGCCACGCCACGCTATAATACCTACATCGATATATTCATAGGATTGGTGGTGTTTTTGTGTATATCAATTTCCTTGTTCCTGATGACACCGAACACCATGACCCCCAGTTTCCGGTTGTGGGTTTCACTGTTCACTTGTTTCACGGCCATACAGGTCTTTGCCTTGTTTCTGTTCACAAGGCAAATGTGTCGACGCCATGCCTCACAGACACGTTCGAAACTGGCGAATTCGGAATCATGTGCCGATCGTATATTTGAGGCTATATCCAGTTGGTACCCTTGGCACATTTGCTTGGCTGTGCTTATGGCCATGCCTGTCATTTTGATCATAGCCAATTTCTTGCTTTTGGATCTCAACGAATTGGAAGCTTTTGAGTACCACTATGGATTTCTGATATTCGTATGCATTGTGCATTTTTGTAATTTCACTCAGCTCAATTGTTGGATGAGGAATATCTTGGCATTCCTGGCTGCCATGTGTTTTGTGGGTATAGCGGTTTCGCAATTGCTTGTCTACTCAAATCGCAATGATGCTGCAGAATCATCAGCAGCCATTATCCTCAATGTTACACAAATACCCACAACCTCAAAAACTGTGGTGAACTACATCATAGAGGAGATTAAATGGTTCCAGGATTATCATGTGGAAATCTATTTGGATCTCTTTTTAATATTGGTCTTGGTATGGTTCCTAAATCGGGAGTTTGAAATTGGCTATCGCTTGACCTTTTACGGCAACGCCGTGGCCAATCAGGATAAGATCCGTGTCCAGAATATGAAAAATCAAGCTGATATGTTGTTGCACAACATCATACCCAAACATGTGGCCGAACATCTAAAGAATACAGCCAAATATTCGGAGAACCATCATAATGTCGGCATCATCTTTGCCTCCATAGTGAATTTCAATGAGATGTACGATGAATCGTATTTGGGAGGCAAAGAATATTTAAGAGTACTCAATGAACTCATTGGTGATTTTGATGAGTTACTCTCTCGGCCGGAATTTAAATGTGTGGAGAAAATTAAGACCATAGGTTCCACTTTTATGGCGGCCAGTGGTCTTGATCCCAACCATCGTGGAGATGGTAATGAACACATTCACTCCCTTATGGAATTTTCCATAGCTATGCAAGGTGTAGTGGATGCCTTCAATAAAGATCTCCTGGAGTTTAATCTAATTCTCCGTATTGGCTTCAATGTGGGTGACGTTACCGCCGGTGTAATTGGTACCAGTAAACTCCACTATGACATTTGGGGTGATGCTGTTAATGTCGCTTCGCGTATGGATTCCACGGGCGTCTCAAATCGTATCCAGGTGGGTAAAGATTGTCTACAATTTTTGGAAGCAAAATACGAATTTGAACCAAGAGGTAGTGTTTATGTGAAGGGCAAAGATAATATGGAAGTATTCCTCTACACACAACGTAAACCCGATCTATTGGGCTATGATGATGATATTCCGGAAGTAGAGCGTAATAATAGTTCGATAGTCGACTGTAAGAAACAAAATGGGAGTATAAGCTAAAGAAAAGTGAATGAAAGAGAGGGAAAACACAAACTACGAGAGAGAGAGAGATAAATGCCGACTGAATTTCTGTTTCTCAAAAATTCACATAAGTGCATTTTCTTTAGTGATGCATTCGGATCATAGAAATGAAGGCACTTGGTTTTGCCTATAACAGAGTGACTGAAGGGAAATAAAGAGAGAGTGTTGGTGTGAATGACAGGTCTTTCAAATTACAGAGAAATTTCGTGCCATATATAAAGAGAGTGCCATAAAATATGATCTATAAATTGGAAATTGGTAAAATTTACATTTAAAACGGTCTCTTTAAGAGATGCAAATTTTTTTATCTTTAAAAAAAAACTAACAAATTCGCAATACGTCAAGGGCCTCCAACAGGTATTGTACAGCAAATACTAAATTTTAATTATATTTTTACATACACACAAAAAGATAAATTCGTTAAAAATGGACCAACGTAACTTTTTGATAACTAAAATATTACAGTTGGACATTGAAATTGTTCATTAACAGTATGAAACGTTTCGTTATTTAATAGGAAAATTAGTTACAATAATGAAAAGTTTCATTTTATTTATTAATTTGTTTCGTTGGCTCAATTTTAATGAGATGTTTCGTTAATAGCACGAAGTGTATAATTTTCCAATGTAAACAAATGCATTACCCTACAGCGGAGAATCTAAAATTGGCAAAGCCGAGCATCCACTCCTGATGATACCTAGGGATGCAAGAATCGAGTAATCCACATTTTGTCAAACAAAGACGAAATCTTCTTTTTGTAGGCTCCACAATCAGTTAATCGAGTTTTTATTTTTTTGAAAGTTGATTAAGTTTTTTTTTATACGGCCCTTAGCCAACGCTTTGACTTGATTCCAGGTCATGTTACGAGATGTACACTCAGCTTTAACCATCCGAATCCAGGATGGGAATTCAGGGATTCCACTCAAGAGCTTGTCTGGCAATATCATCGCATGGTCTTCTCAGAATATGCCCAATCCATGTCGATTTACATCGTCGGACATCGGCTCCAATTGGCTGACGGTTAGTAATCGCTAATAGTTGGTCGTTTGTGACACAATTTGGCCAGAAGATTTTAAGTATTTTCTTCAAGTACTTGTTGTGAAATAATTGTAGCTTTCTGCGGGAGTTTTGTGTAGTACTCCAAGTGGTGCAGCCGTATAGAGAACTGATTTAACGCTACAGTCGAAAATTCTCAGTTTTAAATCTGTCGAGATGTTATTTGCACGCCAAACTCTGTGTTCTTGCCTTATTTATTCTGCCCGATATATCATCTTGTGAGCCTCCATCTTTGGTAATGGTGCTACCCAGGTATGAGAAAGTTTCAACATCGGCGATTATCTGGCCGTCGAGTGCGAGTAGTGAGTCGTTGTTGCTTCCATTTCTCATCAATTTTGTTTTTGCTGCGTCAATCTTCAGGCCAACAGCCTTGGCATTTCTTGATAGGACTTGGAGTTTCTTTTCAATATCCTCAATTCGGTAAGCAAGAAAGCAGATATCATCCCCATAATCGAAGTCGAATAGAAATCCTCTCATATTCCAGCGTATTCCATATGGTGCTTCGACATTTGTCTGTTGCATGACACAGTCTATGCGTAGGAGAAATAAGGTGGGTATTGGGATGCAACCCTGTTTGACGCCTGCTTCTGTCTCGAATTCTTCACATTTGCATTTGCATTTTACACCTCCATACAGTTCTCGTATTAAGTTCACTATTTTCGGCGGTATTCCTTTGATACTTAGAGAATCCCACAGTGCTGGACTGGATACAGTGTCGAACGCTCGCTCAAAGTTCCCAAATAGAAGGTACGCATTGTACTTGTATTCAATGGACTGCTCTATAATAATTCTGAACGTATTTATAGGATCTGCGCACGATCTTCCAGGTCTGAACTCTGTCTATTCGTTCCTAAGTATGGTTTCTACCGCTGGAGATATGCGGATAAGTAGTATCGTCGACAGTAGATTTTTCACTGCATTCAGCAGCTTTATATCCCTGCAATTTCTGCACAAACTGAGATTTCCTTTCTGTGGGATCGTTGCAATTACGCCATCCTTCCAGCAATCCGTTATAGCTTCTTCTTCCCATACATTTCTGATAATTGGTGTCAGCGCTTCTGCAATCGGCTCCCTAACGTATCGTAGTAGTTCGGAGGGGATATTGTCAGGCCCAGGTGATTTTGAATTTTTCAAATTTGACAGGTCGTTTAATATTTCCGTAGGTATTTAATATTTACGTAGGTGTTGAAGTCGAGATATCCCTTCTGGGAAGTCGCCCATTATTAAACAAGCTCAAGCTAGTTTTTTTGGGTAGCAGTCGGAGTAGAATTGGTGAAAAAGTTGCCCCAGCCTGTTAACTGTTCAGCCGTTGTTGTAATGTCATTTCCATTTTCGTCCTTGATTACGTCAATAGTTCGAGCATTCTTTCCGCTCAGTTTTTTGTAAATCTACGAATTTTTTTTTTTGAAAATAGATCGAACTTGTGTTCGATATATATATTGGTCAATGCTATAGAGAATGTAAAAGTTTCCTCAAAATTTCTACAAGAGAGCAACTTTGACATCATCTCTTATTTTAAGGGATCAATATAAGTATCAACACTTGCATTGTGATAAATGCATCTCTGCCTCAATAATTTAAGTCGGCACATCGTCAAACTCAAAAGAGCAGATCAACACTTTAGGGACTGGTTTCTTAAACAGTTGTATCAAAAAAATTTGTATTATGCATGACGAATTACATACAGTTTTATACTGGTGTGTACATGATCCCTTGGCATGAGTGTATGTGTTACTATCGTGGGAAAGAGATCACAGTTATGTTATTTGTAAAACTGTCACCGCTTGATTGTTTTTATAATGACCTCAGAGCATCTACTTTAAGAGAGCAATTTACTCTCATTCTTATTAACAGACCGTATGAAATGTTATCGATGTCATTATATTATGAATAAATGTGGTCTCATGAAACTTATGGCGGAAACGACGACCTTCTATTAAAATATATTTTTTGCAGTTGTTTTTATTTTTTATTAAAACGAAAGGGTAAATTTCACAAAAATGTAATTTTGCAGTAGATTTTATTTACCTTCAATATGTATTCAACATAATTTCACAACTTTAGAATTTCTACATTTTATATTCTTCAAATATACCTCCGGTGTTACATAACTATTCTATTCAAAGTTTCAGACTAAAATGTAAAAACTTTTCTAAAATAAACAAAAAACACATACCTGTATTAAACCGTAACAACATTAAGTAAATACATAAACCAAATATAATAATTAAATAACAAATAAACTTAGCACAAATCATAAAAAACAACAATACATTCTTTTTGTACTCATCTTGCCGTTAAAAATTATAATATTTAATATTTGTTAACCTATAAAAAATATATGTACCAACATATTGTAACAATAACATAATAATAATAAAAAAAAATAAACGGACAACATGTAACAAATTTAAAAGAAAACAAAAATATTTTATATAAATGTTAAAAAAAATTACAAAAAACAATATTCAAATGTGCAATTGTATTGTACAAATTAGCACTCACTTAATGCATTGCAAATAAAATTGAAAATATTTCAATATAAAGAAACAAAGTTTCTGGTACACGTTTTGTGTTTTAATGCATGTTAAAGAATAATAATAAAATTTTTTTCCAATATAGCATTTTCACTTCAAATGAAATCTTTTGCATCTCAAATAAAACTTTTTTGAATGCATATGAAACCACCTTGGACTACCAAAATTCACCTTGGACTACAAATTTTCATTTTTTATTTAATTTTTTTTTTTATAGTTAAAATTCTTCTTCTTATTTTTTTAATATAATTTTTATTTTTTTTAAGTTAAATGGAATTTACCATATTATATACGAACTTTTTAATACAAGAAATATTCGCTTATGTCCGAATTGGTCTCTGTAACCCTCTTCGTTGTTCTCATAGAAGAGGTTTAAACTTTTATTCGATTATCATTCCTCTGTACAAAATTGCATAAGGATCAGATAAGAATTCCAATATCTACCAGTGAACAAAAAATAATGGTAAAATACTAGGGGTTAAGTTCCTTGAACTGAAAAATATAATAAATACGAAAATAGATTATTTTAACGATGGTAGGTAGGCTCAATACCGTAACAAATTGAATAAAACTAAATTTCGGATTAAAAGCGAAATATGTACCATACGGTAAAGGTGTGCACGTGACACGAAATTGTCGTGACACACGCGTGAGTCGTGATTCGTGCGTGAGTCACGCTGTTGTCATGAGCTTGACTCACGCACGTATCACGAAAATTTTCGTGAGTCACGAGAATTTCATGTCACGTGCACACCTCTAATTAATATAACAACAAAGAGAGTTCACAAAATAAAGCCCTAGGGAAAAACACACAAATAGAAATGAAGAAAACCCCAAACGAGTGTACAGTACTGACAACAACAAAATTTATTCACGATGTGATAGCAGCCATTACCAAATCCTATGGATCCTGTCCTATACAAAATGGGCAAATTCACAGCCGAAGGCAAATCAAAAAAGCAAATTTCTATTATGTTTGGGTTTTATTTCGTTTTTTTTTTTTTGGTTCCGGGTTTCATTCATGGTGATATGAAATTCACTAAGAATTACTAAGAATTATTGAAAATTACTTTTAATCGATATTTGTATTTTTGTAATCATTAAATACTAAAGACAAAAAAGGATCCAAAAATGATATAACATAAAATAAAGACCCAAATGATAGCACATCAGAAATCAACAATATTAATTTTAAAAGCAATCGGTGATCAATCATTTTTGGGACCCGTTTGTATTATGAAAATAAACCTCAATATTTTAAATGAAAATTAACCCCAATTTTATATTTGGATTTTTGCTTTGTTGCCAAGTGAGACTTTTTTCGCTTTCTAGAATTTGAAAATGGTGGCAAAGTTGGCTAACGGGAACCCAAAACTATAGTGGTAGATGGCCCTTGACCACGGATTTCGAAGGCCACGAAGTGGCCACTCTTCATTTGGAGCTTGAGACTTTCTCCTATTGACAGAATTTACAATGGGCTAATACGATTCCAATTTGAAATGGCCATCGTTCACGGTCCAAAGTGAGCTAATTTTTTTCCTTTAGATTTGTATTCATTAACACCTATTTAATTTTTTTCCTAAAACTTCATATTTTCTCCATCAGCTAGGAACGGTCTTTTAAATCAAAAGTCAAATTAGTCCTACTTTTGTTTTGGGGTCGATTCTCATACTTCATTAAAATTTTTTTGGGGGACATTTTCATTATGAATCGTTGCTCTACATTTGGGGCCCTGTTTCATATGAATTTTAGGCTAATTTTAAATTCTCCCCAATTTCCTGTTTATGAATGGTCTCCATGAAATAACACCCCAACACAAAAAGACCCAAAACGAAAATAAAGTCCCAAATGAGTTTACAGACAAAAACTATAATATTTATAATGCTTCAAATAACAATATTTCTTGGAATTTCATTTTTTTTTATTTTAAAATAAAGCCCCATAATCACAGAAACTAAAATGCTAAAATGTTGAAGTTGGGAAATTCCCCATGTTTTATTTTCTAAAAAAATGTAAGCACTTACCTTCTTTATTTATTTATTATTCTAAGAGCCAAAATTCACAAACTCTTGAATATAGAAAAATTTTCCAAAATTGTATTTCTACACCCAAAAAAAGGGGCGCTAAAGCCAACTGAACTTTATTTTAGTTCATGAAGATTAGATGATTTTAGTTAGATTTTGCACAATATGAGCAAATGTTCCTTATTTGAATAATTTTTTGCTAACTTTAATGGCGTGAACTAAAAACAAGAAAAAAAGTTGTATACAAATATAGTGCACAATTTTACTAAAAAATAAATTAGTTCATATTTTACTAAAACGGCAGAAGTTTGCTTAAATTGAGTTCATAAGTCTCTCAAATGAGTAAATTTTACTAAAATTGTACCTGTCTTGAACTTCATACAGCGCTAAAGACATTTTAACAATTTTTAAATTCAATTTTTTCTTTCAACATATGAAATTTTCTTAAACACCAGAAAAAAATTAATTATTTTTAATAAATTTTCTTCAATTTGACAAAAACTGTAAACTTACTTGTAACATGCTGCAATTAGAAAACTATTTTAGTTAAAATTTTCTAAAATAAACCTACATTTTCTTCCATGGTGGGTTTAGTTTTTTTTTGGGTGTATAGAAAATTTTGACAAAATTTTATTTCTATAGAAAATTTTGACAAGATTTTATTTCTAAAGAAAATCTTGACAAAATTTTATTTCTATAGAAAATTTTGTCAAAATTTTATTTCTATAGAAAATTTTGTCAAAATTTTATTCCTATAGAAAATTTTATCAAAATTTTATTTCTATAGAACATTTTGTCAAAATTTAATTCCTATAGAAAATTTTGTTAACATTGTTTTCATTATTGTTGTTTTGATTTCAGCAACCATGCACTGACTAAACTACAAATTTAGCTTAACCAACAGACGAAAAGTATGCTTGTCAAATTTAAAGGAAAGGGAAAGAGATATGCTTCCAAATTTGTTTAGGCAAATCCGACTATCGAAAACCTTTTTTCGGGAGGTTCAAGTATATTTCACTTTGAGTTTAGTAAATTACCCGAATTTATTCTGATAATTGGTTGATAGTTTTTTCTACAAGTAGAGGATGCTGATGAGGAATGTGGTAATTCCGAAACAGTTGTCCATCCAACCATCTTGCAGTATACAGGGCTTTGCCCAAATAAATTTGACAAACATTCTTTTCCTCTGTTGGTTAAGCTACATATGTAATTTAGTCAATGCATGGTTTTAAGCTGAAATCAATAACAACAAAATTTTATTCCTATAGAAAATATTGTCAAAATGTTATTTTTGTAGAAAATGTCAAAATTTTATTTCTATACAAAATTTTGCCAAAATTTTATTTCTATAGAAAATTTTGTCAAAATTTTATTTCTATAGAAAATGTTGTCAAAATTATATTTCTATAGAAAATTTTGTCAAAATTTTATTTCTATAGAAAATTTTGTCAACATTTTATTTCTATAGAAAATTTTTCCAAAATTTTATTTCTATAGAACATTTTGTCAAAATTTTATTTCTATAGAAGATTTTGTCAAAATGTTATTCCTATAGAAAATTTTGTCAAAATTTTATTTCTATAGAAAATGTTGTCAAAATTTTATTTATATAGAAAATTTTTGTCAAAATGTTATTTCTATAAAAATTTTTTGTCAAAATTTTATTTCCATAGAAAATTTTGTCAAACTTTTATTTCCATAGAAAATTTTGTCAAACTTTTATTTCCATAGAAAATTTTGTTAAAATTTTATTTCCATAGAAAATTTTGTCAAAATTTTATTTGTATAGAAAATTTTGTCAAAATGTTATTTTTATAGAAAATTTTGTCAAAATTTTGTTTCTATAGAAAATTTTGTCAAAATTTTATTTCTATAGAAAATTTTGTCAAATTTTTTTTTCTGTAGAAAATTTTGTCAAAATTTTATTTGTATAGAAAATTTCGGTCAAAATTTTATTTCTATAAAAAATTTTGTCAAAATTTTAATTCTATCGAAAATTTTTCTAAAATTTTATTTCTATCGAAAATTTTTACAAAATCTTATTTCTATCGAAAATTTTTCCAAAATTTTGTTAACGTTTTATTTCTATAGAAAATTTTGTCAAAATTTTATTTCTATAGAAAATTTTGTCAAAATGTTATTTTTATAGAAAATTTTGTCAAAATTTTATTTCTATAGAAAATTTTGTCAAAATCTTATTTTTATAGAAAATTTTGTCAAAATTTTATTTCTATAGAAAATTTTGTCAAAATTTTATTTCTATAGAAATTTTTTGTCAAAATTTTATTTCCATAGAAAATTTTGTCAAAATTTTATTTCTATAGGAAATTTTAACAAAATTTTATTTCCATAGGAAATTTTAACAAAATTTTATTTCTATAGAAAATTTTGTCAAAATTTAATTTCTATATAAAATTTTGTCAAAATTTTATCTCTATAGAAAATTCTGTCAAAATTTAATTTATATAGAAAATTTTGTCAAAATTTTATTTGTATAGAAAATTTTGGTCAAAATTTGATTTCTATAAAAAATTTTTATCAAAATTTTATTTCTATAGAAAATTTTTCCAAAATTTTATTTCTATCGAAAATTTTTCCAAAATTTTATTTCTATAAAAAATTTTGTCAACGTTTTATTTCTATAGAAAATTTAGTCAAAATTTTATTTCTATAGAAAATTTTCTCGAAATTTTATTTCTATAGATATATAAATTTTACTTCTATAGAAACTTTTGTCAAAATTTTATTTCTATAGAAAATTTTGTCAAAATTTTATTTGTATAGAAAATTTTTGTCAAAATTTTATTTCTATATTTCTCAAAATTTTATTTCTATAGGAAATTTTGACAAAATTTTATTTCTATGGAAAATTTTGTCAAAATTATAAATGTTTGTGAAGTATATCTTAGTTGGAGAGGTATATTTTGCAAAATCTATCAAAACATTAAAAATTTTTTTGGGGATTAATTTCATTTTATTTTTGGGGCCCGTTTGCATTGTGAATATAAACCCCAACATTTCAAATGACAATACAAACAAATTTCCACTTTGGGATAGTGCCTCGTTTCCAAATCAGTTAGGGTTAATTTTAAACGAAAAGTGAAAATTATCCCTAATTTTATTTTGGGATCTATTTCTATTTTTCTATATCCTTTTCTAGGGGCTCTTATTCATTATGAGGCAACGCCCCACCTTTTTCGTTTTTTTTTTTTGGTTTTAAGGCTCATTTTCCTGGGATTCATTTTTATATCGCCACAGATTTTTTAACTCTTGGGTGATCTATCATAAAATTTTGAGTTGTATTTTCACCTTTTTGGCATAAGCGTAGGAAGGCCTCTGGGAAGGAGGCTTAGACCCCCCCCCCCGTCCCTCAGAAAAATTTTAGTCCCCCCCAGAATTTGAAAATCTATTTACGATTTTCCATTGTTTTTATATAGTATTGAACAAGTAAATACAACCGCACCAAGTTCCGCTAAAGACTTTCATGCATATTTTGTTTAGTCTAATTTTTAGTCAATTTAATTAAAAAATAGTAATTGATATTAAAAATATTCGTTAATAAATGATTATCTTAATAATGCTGCATAAAAAAAGCATCGCCAAAAAGTAGTGAACATTTTCTTTTTGTGTCCGGAAGTGGCGCAGAAGCCATAAATTTAACATGGACATGTTATAGGGCGAATGTCTCCATTCCAACAGCATCGCTTCTTAACATAATGTGTGATCCAAATTCAGTGTTTTGAATGTGAATTAAAGAAAAATTGTGATATTTTCCCAAATAAATAATAATAATAACTTCAGCCTATTAATTTTTAGCTAAGGGGCTGTAGGCCCCCCTTGGAAAGCTTTCTAGCTACGCTAATGCTTTTTGGACATTAATTTATTTCCCTAATTTTGCCTTTAAATGGAAAATACTCCTCAAGAAATGAATTTGCTGCGAAGTAAATTAAAATGGCCCCAAAAGCTAGCAAAAAAACTATCTTAGTAACACTGGTTTCGATTATTTCCGTCAATTATTTAACAGATGAAAAATGAGATTAGATACAGGCAAATTTATAACTTTTTCATTAGCTTTTCTTTTAGTCCTTGGTGTACATGTTTCACTTTTCAGATTTTCTTCCATTGTTAGCAATTTGAATTGTTAATAAATAAATCTCTAAAACTTACGGAAGTATTAAGAATTTTTCAAAGTTCACGCACACACGCATTAACCACTTTGAAATAGACAATTATTTCATATTCAGCTCAAAACCATTGGTAAATTTATAGTTTACAAAAAAAAATATTATATAAAAATACTAATTAAAAAGCAAAGAAGCTCAAATAACAAAAAAAAAATTAAAAACAAAAAAAACACATGTAATGAAACGAACTCAAGTTTAAAACTGTTTTAAAACATAAAAGCATAAATACTATATATACACCCACAACATATATTTTTAAAATATAGAAAAATAAAATAGTTTATTTATTATATGTCTACACCTGAACAAAGCTGTTACACCATTTAAAATTTTATATATAATAAAAATAAATTTACATACAAAACAAATATAAAACAAAATCACTGTAAAAACACACAAATAGATTTCATAAAACGTAACCTAAATGTCCAACATAATTAATTATTTCTATAATAAAAATATAAAAAAATCCAAAAAAAAATCTATGGAAATTTGTTTACAAAACAAAGAAACAAATACGAATTCTATATTTACAAATATGAAAAAAACTGTTACTAATATAAAAAATTAATGTATATTAAAAAAAAAGATTAGTATTTTTTAAATTTAAGTTTTTCTACAATTAAGATTTCTCAATTTTCTTTTATTCTTTGCTATCTTGTCATTTATTCTTGTCCACGTAGTACTGTAATTTTTTTTCTACTTTTTTGTGATAAATTACAAATTAATAATAGCCTATAGAGTATAGATTATAAAAAGTAAAATTTCTTCTAATCAGAAAAACACACATTTAAAAAATAAATATTTATTTTTTAGTTTATTAAATTTTTATGTTATGTTTAATGTTAAGTTTTAAATTGTTATCCAATTTACTTTTTTATAGATTAACATGCGCAAAATTGATGTCCCCATAAATTATGTGTATGTGTATCATTGTTAGGAATTAGCCAAATAATTAAATAAATATATGTAATCCCCTCCCAAACAACTCATTATTATTTAAAAGAAAATTTGTAAAATTTCCACAAGAAAACACGATATGCAAGGAACATATTTAAAAAAATACAAATGATATTCCAAAAATTTAATATTATACAAAATTTATATAAATATATAGTAACTAAAGATTGTCATCCGAAAAAAATGCTGGTCCAAAAACCACAAATACCCATTATTAAAAAAAAGTAGAATAAAACATCCATCAAATATATTTTGAATGTCATTTAAAGAAATTCCAATAGTGTTTTCTTTTCAAGAGAGGTGAGTAGAATTAAAGGTATTTTAAAATATTTTAATAAATCTTAAGATTTAATAAAAACGCAAAATTTATATAAATTTATACGCAAAAATATATATATATATATTAAAAAACAGGACTAATAATGCAGATGCATTGGGAACAGGGTTGCCATTTTGGTCCGATCGGACCAAAATTTGTCCAAAAAATGCTTAATGTTTAAATTTGGTCGAATGGTCGAACCAAATGGCAAAATTTTCTGAAGAAATAAAATTTTGACAAAAATTTGTATAAAAAAAAAATTTATACAACAATTTTGTACAGAAATAAACATTTAAAAAAAATGTATACACACGAAAAAAATTTTTCTGTTTCAATCACGAAATTAATTGATCCAATTAATTTTTAAGTGAAATGTCTTCAATCACAGAAATGATAGTATCAATTAAAAAATTAATTGAAGGTCAATTAAAAAGTTAATTAATCCAATTAAAAAATTAATTGATACTATTATTTGTGTGATTGATTTTTGTTTCAATTAAAAAATTTGTTGAATCAATTAAATTTTTAATTGAATATTTTTTAAAACTCAATTAAAATTTTAATTGGAAAAATGTTCGTGAAATTTTTTTGTGAGTACATAAAAAATTATGCAAAAATTTTGTATAGGAAGAAAAATTTGTAAAAATTTTATATAGTCAAATTTGGTAAGAATTGTTTTTTTTTTTAATGTTTATTGTACAGAAATAAACATTAAAAAAAATTGTATAGATACAAAATTATGCAAAAATTTTGTATAGGAAGAAAAATTTGTGAAAATTTTATATATACAAAATTTTGTAAAAATAGTTTTTTAAATGTTTATTGTACAGAAATAAACATTTAAAACAATTTTATAGATACAAACTTATGCAAAAATTTTGTGTAGGAAGAAAAATTTGTAAAAATTTTATATAGACAAAATTTTGTAAAAATTGTATATAGACAAAATTTTCTATATAGAAATAAAATGCTGACCAAATTTCTATATGGAAATAAAATTTTGACAAAATTGTCTATACAAATAAAATTTTGACAAAATTGTCTGTAGAAATAAAGGGTGATTCTTTTGAGGTTAGGATTTTCATGCATTAGTATTTGACAGATCACGTGGGATTTCAGACATGGTGTCAAAGAGAAAGATGCTCAGTATGCTTTGACATTTCATCATGAATAGACTTACTAACGAGCCACAACGTCGAATTTTCAGTGAATGGGCCCTAGAAAAGTTGGCAGAAAATCCGCTTTTTTATCGACAAATTTTGTTCAGCGATGAGGCTCATTTCTGGTTGAATGGCTACGTAAATAAGCAAAATTGCCGCATTTGGAGTGAAGAGCAACCAGAAGCCGTTCAAGAACTGCCCATGCATCCCGAAAAATGCACTGTTTGGTGTGGTTTGTACGCTGGTGGAATCATTGGACCGTATTTTTTCAAAGATGCTGTTGGACGCAACGTTACGGTGAATGGCGATCGCTATCGTTCGATGCTAACAAACTTTTTGTTGCCAAAAATGGAAGAACTGAACTTGGTTGACATGTGGTTTCAACAAGATGGCGCTACATGCCACACAGCTCGCGATTCTATGGCCATTTTGAGGGAAAACTTCGGAGAACAATTCATCTCAAGAAATGGACCGGTAAGTTGGCCACCAAGATCATGCGATTTGACGCCTTTAGACTATTTTTTGTGGGGCTACGTCAAGTCTAAAGTCTACAGAAATAAGCCAGCAACTATTCCAGCTTTGGAAGACAACATTTCCGAAGAAATTCGGGCTATTCCGGCCGAAATGCTCGAAAAAGTTGCCCAAAATTGGACTTTCCGAATGGACCACCTAAGACGCAGCCGCGGTCAACATTTAAATGAAATTATCTTCAAAAAGTAAATGTCATGGACCAATCTAACGTTTCAAATAAAGAACCGATGAGATTTTGCAAATTTTATGCGTTTTTTTTTTTAAAAAAGTTATCAAGCTCTTAACAAATCACCCTTTACAATTTTGACAAAATTTGCCATAGAAATAAAATTTTGACATTTTTGTATAAAAATACAATTTTGACAAAATTTTCTATAGAAATGTAACTTTGACAACATTTTTATAGATATGAAATTTTCACAAAATTTTCTATGGAATTAAAATTTGGACAAAATTTTCTACTGAACTAAAGTTTTTCAACAAAGTTTTCTATAGAAATAAAATTTTGTCAAAATTTTCTATAGAAATAAAATGTTGTCAAAATTTTCTATAGAAATACAATTTTGACGACATTTTCTATAGAAATACAATTTTGACGACATTTTCTATAGAAATACAATTTTGACGACATTTTCTATAGAAATACAATTTTGACGACATTTTCTATTGAAGGAAAATTGTGACAAAATTTTCAATAGAAATAAAAGTTTCTATAGAAATAATAGAACAAAATTTTTTATAGATATACAATTTTAACAAAATTTTCTATAGATATGAAATTTTGAGAAAATTTTCTATAGAAATAAAATTTGGACAAAGTTTTCTATAGAAATGAAATTTTGACAAAATTTTCTATAGATATGAAATTTTGAGAAAATATTCTATAGAAACAAAATTTGGACAAACTTTTCTAATGGACTAAAATTTTAACAAATTTTTCTATAGATATGAAATTTTGAGACAATTTTCTATAGAAATACAATTTCGACGTCGTTTTCTATAGAAACAATTTTCTATAGAAATATATTTTGACAAAATTTTTTACAAAAATAAAATTTTGACAAAATTTTCTATAAAAATAAAATTTTGACAAATTTTCTATAGATAAAAATTTTGACAAAATTTTCTTTGGAAATAAAATTTTGCTATAATTTTCTATAGAAATAAAATTTTGACAAATTTTCTATAGAAATAAAATTTTGACAAAATTTTCTATATATCGATGTATAAGTTTTATCTTTTAAATTATATTAATTTAATTTGGAAAAATGGGCCGCTGGTACGAATTTTGGTCAAATTTTGGAAAATGATGGGCCAAAATAAAAATTCATTGCGAAGTCAACAATTTTGACAAAATTTTCTATTTTTTTATTTAGGCAAAGACCAAATAAAATTTTGCTAAAATTTTCTATAGAAATAAAATTTTGACAAATGTTTCTATAGAAATAAACATTTTCTATCTATCTATAAGTTTTAACTTTTAAATTATATTAATTTAATTTGGAAAAATGGTTCGCTGGTACGAATTTTGGTCAAATTTTGGAAAATGCTGGGCCAAAATAAAAATTCATTGTGGCAACGCCGATTGGGCATTATTGTTATCGAAGTCAACAATTTTGACAAAATTTTCTATTTTTTTTTTTTTTGTTTAGGCAAAGACCAAATAAAATTTTGCTTAAATTTTCTATGGAAATAAAATTTTGACAAATGTTTCTATAAAAATAAAAATTTTCTATCTATCTATAAGTTTTAACTTTTAAATTATATTAATTTAATTTGGAAAAATGGTCAGCTGGTACGAACTTTGGCCATATTTTGGAAAATGCTGGGCCAAAATAAAAATTCGTTGTGGCAACGCTGATTGGGCATTGTTGTTATCGAAGTCAACAATTTGGACAAAATTTTCTATTTTTTTATTTAGACAAAGACCAAATAAAATTTTGCTAAAATTTTCTATAGAAATAAAATTTTGACAAATTAGCATATAAGACCCAAATTGAATCATCTCACCCAGCCAGATCTTACTAGAGACTATGGAAATGTGGATTAGCCAACATTGAAACATATGTATTGTCAGAAATGTAAGATGGGTATCTGGCATTTTCTTTTCAATAGCATAATAATACCAATTCCTTAATCTTCATGTCCAATTAGCTCGCATTTAAAATTGTAATTAATGTGAAATAAAATGTTGACAAATGTTTCCATAGAAATAAAATTTTGCAAAATTTTCTATAGAAATAAAAAATTGCCAAAATTTTCTATCTATCTATATGTTTTAACTTTTAAATGATATTAATTTAATTTGGAAAATGGCCCGCTGCTACGAATTTTGGTCCAATTTTGGAAAAATGCTGGGCCAAACTAAAAATTCATTGTGGCAACGCTGATTGGGAATGACCGCATGGTTGCCATATAAATTAGTTGTTCGCAAGCATGGTTGTTATCGAAGTCAACAACCAACAGCACCATCCACACACCATTCACAATAAATGTTGTCAACCACAGACCAAGCAATGTATGGACTTTTCTCATTTGTTTGCCTACAGTAGATGGCGCCTTTTCTTTTACAAAATAATAGTTGTTAAAAAATAATAGTTGTTAAACTAAAAGCTATACTTTTAAAAGAATAGTAAATTCTGTACATCCAGATCTTTTTATACCCTCCACCATAGGAGTGGGGGGGGGTTTATATTAACTTTGTCATTCCGTTTGTAACACATCGGAATTTTGCTCCAAGACCCCATAAAGTATATATATATTCTGGGTCGTGGTGAAATTCTGAGTCGATCTAAGCATGTCCGTCCGTCCGTCTGTTGAAATCACGCTAACTTCCGAACGAAACAAGCTATCGATTTGAAACTTGGCACAAGTAGTATTTATTGATGTAGGTCGAATGGTATTGCAAATGGGACATATCGGACCACTTTTACGTATAACCCCCATATAAATGGACCCCCAGATTTGGCTCGCATATTTCATCCGATCTGGCCAAAATTAGGTACATAGTGTTGGTATATGGTCTCTAACAACCATGCAAAAATTGGTCCATATTTATATATAGCCCCCATATAAACCGATCCCCAGATTTTACCTCCGGAGCCTCTTGGAGGAGCAAAATTCATCCGAACTTGTTGAAATTTGGTACGTGGTGTTAGTATATGGTCTCTGGGAGCCACCATGGTGCAATGGTTAGCATGACCGCCTTGCATACACTGGGTCGTGGGTTCAAACCCAGTTTGGACCAAACACCAAAAAGTTTTTCAGCGGGGGATATCCCACCTCAGTAATGCTGGTAACATTTCTGAGGGGTTTCAAAGCTTCTCTAAGTGGTATCACTGCAATGTGGAACGCCGTTCGGACTCGGCTATAAAAAGGAGGTACCTTGTCACTGAGCTTAACATAGAATCGGGCAGGATAAGAGAGAAGTTCACCACTGCGGTATCACAATGGACTGAACAGTCTAAGTGAGCCTGAAATATCGGGCTGCCACTATACCTAACCTAACCTAGTATGTAGTCTCAAACAACCATGCCAGAATTGGTCTATATCGGTCCATAAATATATATAGCCCCCATAGAGCCTATCTCCAGATTTGACCTCCGGAGCCTCTTGAAGGAGCAAAATTCATCCGATCCGGTTGAAATTTGGTACATTGCGCTAGTATATGACCAATAAGAACCATGCCAAAATTGGTCCGTATCAATCTATAGCCACAAGCTAAACCGGTCCCTAATCACAGAAAAATCCGCCCTTTTCGGTTCACAATCACGATTGCCACTCGAGCCAAAAATAATCTACCAAAATTTTATTGCCATAGAAAATTTTGTCAACATTTTATTTCTAAACCGGTCCCTAATCACAGAAAAATTCGCCCTTTTCGGTTCACAATCACGATTGCCACTCGAGCCAGAAATAATCTACCAAAATTTTATTGCCATAGAAAATTTTGTCAACATTTTATTTCTTTAGGAAACTATGTCAAAACATAATTTCTATAGAAAATGTTGTTAAAAATTTCTTTCTACAGAAAATTTTGTCAAAATTTTACTTCTATAAAAAATTTTTCAGAATTTAATTTCTGTAGAAAATTTTTGTCAAAATTTTATTTCTATAGGAAATTTATGAAACACCTCTTAGTTGGAGAGGAATATTTTGCAAGATCTTGCAAAACATCAAGAATTCTACCAATCTACCAAACAGTAAAAAATTTGCCATTTTTGGTAGAATCGTTTTCATAATTGTATATAGCCCCCATATAAAGCGACCCCCATATTTCAATTCTGGCATTATAATTACCCCACAAAAGTTCATATCGGTTCGTAATTATTTCTTCCCTATATATACCGGTCAAGAACTGAATATATACGTATTCAATCGGTCTTTGTTTTGCCTAATATATATCCCCCATGGACTAACTTACAATTTAGAAGATGATGTTAAGAAGTTTTAAGATGCTTTGCCAACGGCCGCAACCCAAGTAATTCAATTGTGGATACCAGTCTTTAGTAGAAGTTTCTACGCAATCCATGGTGAAGGGTACATAAGATTCGGCTTGGCCGAACTTACGACCGTATATACTTGTTTTTAATTCAAATTGACTGATTTTTTGCCAAAAAAAATGAGTAAATCGGGTGTACAATTGAGTGAAGTGTTGCAATATTGCGGAAAAGGACAGCGAATCGACAAAATTTTGAAAAGGAAACTTTGCTTCTCTTTATTTCACAATGGAGCATTTGGGCTAGAAATCGACATAACCATAATTTATAATTTTACTCAGCTCGGCTAATAAAGGTTGGTTCAATTTCAAGGGCCGATGTTGAATGTGAACCACACCTAAACGCCAAGTTTTTTTCCGAATTTTATTTGACATTTCTCTATTTCAGACTTACTCAATTTGAACGTCGTGAATGGGCAGAATGGTTCCAAGAAATGGCAACAGTGGATGATCAATTTTCGAAGAAAATCATCTTCAGTGATGAGGCACATTTTCACCTCAGTGGATTCGTCAATAAACAGAATTGCCGCATTTGGGCGAATGAGAATCCAAGAGTGATTGTCGAAAAACCAATGTGACTGTTTGGTGCGGTTTATGGGCTGGCGGCATCATCGGGCCGTATTTTTTCCAAAATGAGGCCGGTCAGGCAGTTACTGTGAATGGTGTTCGCTATCGTGAACACCATATGGATGTGAACGATATGTGGTTTCAGCAGGACGGTGCCACTTGCCACACAGCTAACGAAACAATGGTTCTTTTGCGCAACAAATTCAATGGCCGTGTTATCTCACGTAATGGCGATGCCAATTGGCCGAAAAGATCATGTGATTTGACACCGTTGGACTTTTTTCTTTGGGGTTATTTGAAAGGAAAGGTGTACGCCGATAAGCCAGCAACAATTCAAGAGCTAAATGATGACATTAACGGCATAGAACCTCCATTATGCTTCAGCGTCATCGAAAATTTGGACCATCGGATGAAGGTGTGCCACCGAGGTCGCGGCGCCCATTTGGCCGATATTTTGTTCCATACATAATTGAGTAATTCAAATATATTATAATAAAATAAAATTACAATAATTTCCTAAATAGTTTGTGTTTTATTCAAAATCAACATCGGCCCTTGAAATTTTAACCACCCTTTATTTTTTTCTGCAATTGCGAAATCATTACTTGAGTACTCGGACCTGAATATTGCCATCTCATCAGTGGTCCTCACTGATTTGATCCCATCCAGCAAAAAAAAGAGCTTCCAAAAAAGTAGTTTGGATCCCCAATTTGTTATCCGGAAGTAGAGCAAACTTGAATCATCTCTAATGAATTTTACATGGGCTTGTCATAGGACGGAAGTACTCCATTTTTGGATCCCTTGCATTGCTTTGGATGTTGTGTTTTAATTGATTCATTTAATCTTTAATTGAATCAGTTAAACAACTAATTGAGTTTTGCAATCGACAATGATTAATTTTAATTAATTAAATTGTTAATTGGAATAATTAATTGTTTAATAAAACCCCGAAAATTTCACTCATATTCTTAACTAACTTTTTGTTCTTAGTTTGATTAAAAAATTATTTTATCAATTAATTTTTTAATTAAAAAAGTATTTTCAATCACTTAGTTTGATTAAAAAATGATTTTATCAATTAATTATACCCTGCGCCACACTGTGGAACAGGGTATTATAAGTTAGTGCATATGTTTGTAACACCCAGAAGGAGACGAGATAGACACATGGTGTCTTTGACAATAATGCTCAGGGTGGGTCCCTGAGTCGATATAAACATGTCCGTCTGTCCGTCCGTCTGTCTGTGAACACATTTTTGTGATCAAAGTCTAGGTCGCAATTTAAGTCCAATCGCCTTCAAATTTGCCACATGTTCCTAATTTGGGTCAGAATAGAACCCTATTGATTTTGGAAGAAATCGGTTCAGATTTAGATATAGCTCCCATATATATCTTTCGCCCGATATGCACTAATATGGACCCAGCAGCCAGAGTTTTATACCGATTTGCTTGAAATTTTGTACAAACATAACACTTAGGTTAGGTTAGGTTAACCTAACATAACACTTAGTCGTATAGTCAAGTGTTCAAAATTTGATTGAAATCGGTTCAGATTTAGATATAGCTCCCATATATATCTTTCGCCCGATTTGGACTTATATGGCCCCAGAAGCCACATTTTTGGCCGAATTTGGTTGAAATTTTGCACTAGGAGTACAATTAGTAGTATAGTCAAGTGTGCAAAATTTGATTGAAATCAGATTTAGATATAGTTCCCATATATATCGTTCGCCAGATTTACACTCATATGACCACAGTGGCCAATCTTTTACTCCGATTTAATTGAAATTTTGCACAGGGAGTAGATTTAGCATTGTAGCTATGCTCCCATATATATGTTTTTCTGATTTCGACAAAAAGGGCCAAATACCTACATTTTCCTTGTAAAATCACCACTGCTTAGTCTAAAAGTTGTAAAAATGACTCTTAATTCCCTAAACTTCTAATACATATATATCGAGCGATAAATCATAAATAAACTTTTGCGAAGTTTCCTTAAAATTGCTTCATATTTAAATGTTTCCCATATTTTTTTGTTGCTAATATTGTCTTCCACCCTAGTGCATTAGCCGACTTAAATTTTTAGTCTATAGATTTTGTATAAGTCTATCAAATTGAGTGATATTCAAATGTATGTATTTGGGACAAACCTTTATATATAGCTCCAACACATTTGACGGATGTGATATGGTATCGAAAATTTAGATCTACAAAGTGGTGCAGGGTATAATATAGTCGGCTCCGCCCGACTTTAGACTTTCCTTACTTGTTTTTTACTAACATTGCGTTTCACCCTAGTGCATTAGCCGACTTACATTTTGAGTCTATAGAATTTGTAGAAGTCTATCAAATTCTGTCCAGATCGAGAGATATTAAAATGTATGTATTTGGGACAAACCTTTTATATATAGCACCCAACACAATTGACGGATGTGGTATGGTATCGAAAATTTAGATATACAAAGTGGTGCAAGGTATAATATAGTCGCCCCGCCCGACTTTAGGCTTTCCTTACTTGTTTTTTTTTTTCATAAAAACTTGTTAAAAGTTTAATGTAATTGGGGATTATTGAGGATAGACTAGAGCCAGACAACTAGTAGCCAAATTCATAGCCTGCCCCGACCGCCACTTCATTGAGCTCTCGCACATATGTCATGTTAATATGATGTATTGGAACATTATCAAAGCATAAGACGCTCGCATCATACGCGCTGGTGGGGCCCGCATCAGTTAGCTACCTCTCGATTTCGTGTTACCCAGAAGTTGTATAAACCCTGAAGCTGCTCGCTTCATAGCCCAACTTCCCGGCAGAAGCTGGTGAACCTAGAATCAGGTAACTGAACCTAGAGATTTGTAATATAGTGCACGAGTAAAACTGAAAACATGGTTAGAACAAGGCCCTCTCCAATCCCGCTACAAGGAATGTTGGATCTCATTCAACTTAGGCGACGTGACGGTGACGAATCTGAAGAAATGTGGGAGGTTTTTAATCAACAATTTATTGGGCATTCGATAAATTGATAGAGGGAAAGGAGTCATTCGTTGTATTCGTGATCTCCGAGCGAGAGACACACCACTTTTTACCTCGGTTACCGATATCATTAGTAGGCCCAGACCATCCTAAGCGCTGAGCTCCGACGGCTACTGTTGTTGAAAGATGCTGGGAGTACTGGGATTTGAGTACTTGACCAACTAAATTTGTCCTTGGTATCAATTATTTTGACCTATGTTTGGAAAATGGGTCATAATGTCATAACAACACACATAGCCATAGGCATGGGAGCCACCGTGGTGCATTGGTTAGCATGCCCGCCTTGCATACACAAGGTCGTGGGTTCGATTCCTGCTTCGACCGAACACCAAAAAGTTTTTCAGCGGTGGATTATCCCAGCTCAGTAATGCTGGTGACATTTCTCAGGGTTTCAAAACTTCTCAAAGTGGTTTCACTGCAATGTGTCGTTCCGTTCGGACTCGGCTACAAAAAGGAGGTCCCTTGTCATTGAGCTTAACATGGAATCGGGCAGCACTCAGTGATAAGAGAGAAGTTCACCAATGTGGTATCACAATGGACTGAATAGTCTAAATGAGTCTGATACATCGAGCTGCCACCTAACCTAACCTAACACACATAGAGAGGAAAATACTCATGACTCTTGATCTATCACAGGAATTCGTCCAACAATATCACATTGTATGAAGACATTGTGGATATGTCGCTATCGTGTGCGTGCGCCAGTAGTATGTGAATTTTAGAGATAAGAAGTCAAAGCCTCGTAGAGTGAAACAGAGAATACCCCAAAATGGGGTGATATCTCCGGGATTGTTCAACCTATACCTATCTTCGTGAAGAAACCAGTCAAGTGCCTTGCAAAGGGATAACATATAGACCGGCCAGAACGCTACCCCTAGAACTTCGACAGCGTGCCTCCGCAGTACTCCCGCGGATAATTTTCATGAAGACACTAAGGGTGCTTTCGATTCGCAAAAAAATATGTTGGCTTGGTGTTACACTACTTCTTTTCCCCAAATGATACTGTCATTCCAAAAGTTATTGTTAATTCATAATATTGTGAGGGATACTGGATCCCAAATCTATGACAGTGTCCTTCATATTTTGCACTCAATTTCGAGAATGTTGCACCTTTTTTCCCCAATTAAAATCACCATAAGATTCTTAAATATGTTGTAAAAACAGTATCACCTGGATTTTTATCGCAGTAACGATCCAAATCATCATCTTATGAGTAAACAATAGCCTTCCAGGAATGTAGGGGTTGGTCTTCATTTCCTAAGCGTGAGATCCATCGTTATTAAAGCCGGTTTGAGCATGATTCATGAGGATACTGTGACTGAAGAGGTGAGAAGCTACATGGTTAATTGTGTTCTCCGACTTCGAATAACCCAAAAGTTAAGTGCTTCTTTACGTATAGCCTGAAGACGACGGAAAATACATCGTTACACTACGACGCTTAGTTTGCGGTCGCACTTGGGCAACAAAAAAGGTTTTGTCCAACCTGAGAATGCACAGGTTCAACTCTCTCTGTCGAATTGGACAGTATTCATGAGGATACTGTAGCCGAAGCGCTGAGAAGCTTCACGGTAAATCCAGTTCTCGGAGTACGATCACCGACCATAGCGCCGGCAGACTGGAATAGTTTTGGCCCAACAAAGATCTGGCAAATGCAGCTGACCCAATTCGTTCCTATTAGCGTACCTGACTTGTGGTCCATCCGTTGTCGTAGGCCACATTACACGCGTCAACTTTTCGCTTCCCCATGAAACCCATGAAACATGATCACCATCAGATAACTCTGGGCGCATTCCATCTTAGTCGCAGAGTTCCACGATCTGGATACAAGCTGAGGAATACAAAAATGGATGAAATTCTCCTCCTCAAAACTGAAGACACCGATGAAAGGAATGAGTTTGCTACGATTGAAGATATAAAGGAAACCCCGAAATAGTAGCTGTTGGCTATGCCAGAAGCTACACTGATCTAACAATTGACAAAAAAATATAGTGTACCAAGTATAGCGGCTCCAATACGGCACCAGATTTCTAATAAAATAAAATTTATTTTATATTTAAAAATTTTGTATTTATTAAGACGAGTTTGGTTTTGATTCTATCATAGATTATTGTAAGTTCTTTAATTCTATACAACATAATTCATAATTTTCTACGATAAAAGTGTCTTTCGAAAAAACAAATATGATTTAAACTTTATTTACAAATCGTACAGATAGACTCATAAAATTCAGGACAGTCAAAAGAAAAAAAAGAGAAAAAAAAACAAACAAAAAACAAGGATTTGTGAAACAGGAAAACAATATAGAAATAATTGCACAATTTACTGGTCTTCTGGTATTGAATATTTTACACAAAAATATACCGGGGAAAAAGATCAACCAAAGTTTCGTCAATAATAGTTTGTGGATATTGATTCGATTTATTATGGAAACTGAAGGCAGATAAGAAACTTTCGTGGTCATCTTTAAGAACAAAACAAAAGAACGAAACATTGGGCAAAATGAGCATATAGGATATATAGAATAAACATAAATGAAGTACTTAAAATTTAAAATAATAAACCTATTATAATAATCAGGAATCACTAAGAATATCTTTTAATATGGAACTTGAATTGCGCGTTGGTGAGAAATCATCCAGTACAGTGGAGGTTAGTAGTAGAGGTTGTATGGGCACTGGTGTATGAGTTGTTGTTGTAGTAGTACCACTTGAACTACCACTCGCTTGTTGTTGTTGTTGTGTTAATGCTGGATTTGTGATATTTGAAGAGCGTCTGGAATTGGATGTCGATGTTGACGATTGATTGGAATGTGTGATGTTTAATAGATTGGGCATTTGTTGTTGCTGTGATTGCGGTTGTGATTCCTGTTCCAGAAATTGTACAAAGGCTTGAACTAAATTCTCTTTTGAATGGGCACCTGTAAATGGAAAGGGGAAGAATAAGATGTAAAATAAAATAAGGGTAAAAGGTTAAAAAAAACAAAAACAGTAATTTTGTAGATCTAGCATATCATACGAGGCAGATTCGATAAGTACTTTACCCCACCACTTGAAGTAAGGATAGTTTTCTATCGTATAATATATAGAAAAAAATTCCACGAAAATTTTTCCAATTTAAATCTTGAGTTTTAAAAAATATTCAACTAAAATTTTAATTGATTCAACAAATTTTTTAATTGAAACAAAATCACAAAAATGAATAATATCAATTAATTTTTTAATTGATACTATCATTTCTGTGATTGAAGACATTTCAATTAAAAATTAATTGGATCATTAATTTCGTGATTGAAGACAAAAATATTTTTTTTGTGTCCAATACAGTAGCTCTGTTCTACAGATTCACCACTGAGGATCTACAGACCCACCACTGAGTTCTATGTATCTAAATTTCTACCACTGTGTTCTTCGGATGTAAACGTCCACCGGAGTTCCTTGGATCTACAGTTCCTCCACTGAGATATTCTTATTTACAGTTCCACCACTCCTCTTTTTCAAGTCAAACTTGCATCGTGAGTTCTTCCGATCTCGAGTTTCACCACAGAATTCCTCGGATTGACAGGTCAACCGGAGTACTTCGAATGTACAGTTCCGCCACTGAGTTCTTCGTATCCACAGTTGCACTATGAGTTCTTTGTATCTATAGTTCAACCACTGAGTTCTTAGGATCTATAATTCCTCCAGAGTTTTTAGAGTTCTAACACTGAATGCTTCGAATTGCATCGTGAGTTCTTCCGATCTCGAGTTTCACCACAGAATTCTTCGGATTGGCAGGTCGATCAGAGTTCTTCGAACCTACAGTTTTGGACTCGGCTATAAAATGATACCTTGTCATTGAGCTTTACATGGAATCAGACAGCACTCAGTGATAAGGGAGAAGTGAAGGACTGAATTATGATGTGATACATTGGGCTGCCACCTAACCTACAGTTTCGCTACTGTGAGTTCTTCGTTTCTACACTTTGATCATCGAGTTCTTCGGATGTACAATTCCTCCCATGAGTTCTTCGTATTTACAGTTCCACCAGAGATTTTCGGATCTACAGTTTCATCACAGAGTTCTTCGGATCTACAGGTCGACCAGAGTTCCTCGTATCTAAAGATCCACCACTAAGTTCTTCGCATCTAGTTTCCCCAATTCGAAAAGCTCACCGAATTTATCAAGAAACTAATAAACACTACTACAAGTTTATACTACCAGTTTATGATCTACTATAAGTGGACAACTTTCTCGGTTCTTGAACGTCTGCTCCATCAGATTCCATCTCATGGCTCTGAACAAAATTCCTGACGATAATGTAGCTGTCCCATTGCCCATTTGCTTACCCAATTAAGCCTACCCGATCTTAGTCGCAGACTTCCAAATCGCAAAACAAAAATGGATGAAATCACAATACACTGTTACAATAACAATAACAA
The DNA here is from genome assembly GCF_050003625.1 of Haematobia irritans. Taxonomy (NCBI): domain Eukaryota; kingdom Metazoa; phylum Arthropoda; class Insecta; order Diptera; family Muscidae; genus Haematobia; species Haematobia irritans. The sequence continues at coordinate 185,187,254 of NC_134399.1, read as the reverse complement.
CGACTGAGACAACTAAGTTATACTATGCCATTGCACAAGTTCGACGCATCTGAGAGGATCACATCTGAGTATTGTTGTTGTAGCCCTTTTTTTGTAGTTTCGAGTTTTTCAGAAAATAAATATACACCCAATGGCGGTTTGCAGTCCTTGGAAAGAGTTGAAAACTCTGTATCCACCCCGGCCCGAAGACCCGACTGCATAGTCTCCATTCATCGTATTCTGTCTGAATGTCGAATTGGGCTACTAACTGCTACTCCATTCATCAGATTGTGTTGATTTGCCGCCGAGCGAATTTTTTTTTTGTATATTGCTGGGCATACATATATTCAATTGAGGAAGTCGTCGCCGCCAAAGCGGCCTATTTGTGGGCTTTGAGAAACAAAATTTTGTTGACGGATTAAACAAGAGAATAAATTGAAACAAAAATGATTCTTTTGTCAAAGGTTAGGTTAGGTTAAAGTGGCAGCCCGATTAAGATTCAGGCTCACTTAGACTATTCAGTCCATTGTGATACCACATTAACTAAAAGTACCTATTACATATGGGCACTTCTAGTTTTAACCGCTGAACCTTCTTGATTATTTTTCTTTGTTGAACCAACCAGATTGTTCCAAAAACATTAGCAGACTGCTTAAGTTAACGTTTTCCAGATCCGCCAGTAATCTGAAGCTATATGCTCCTAAAAGTTGCTTGCGCTTTACACAAAATGCAGGACACTCACACAAGAGGTGTTTAATTGATTCTTTTTCCTCCGCATCATGACAGCTCATACAATAGTCATTATACTTCGCGCCAATAGTTTTTGCAAAATCTCCTATCAGGCAGCGACCCGTTATAGCAGATATCAGGAGTGATATCTGACGTCTCGAGAACATTAGCATATCTAGTGTGCGGTTTAAGTTGAAATGGGGCCATATTTGCTTGGTGTCGTTACAACCCTTGCAATTCTCCCATCGAACATTTGCCATCATAACAGCCTTCTCACGCAGCATGAGCTTGCAGGTAGCTAGGGGCATACCAACAAATTCTAGTTCCCCTGGAATATGTAAGGTAGTCCCTAGCCTTGCCAACTCATCGGCTTCGCAGTTCCCCGGTATGTTCCTATGGCCAGGCACCCATATTAGGTGAATATTGTACTACTCAGCCATCTCATTGAGAGATTTGCGGCAATCGATGGCCGTTTTCGAGTTGAGGAACACAGAGTCCAAGGATTTTATTGCAGGTTGACTGTCTGAGTATATATTAATGCCCACATTTTTTGGAACATTACTTCTCAGCCAATTCGCCACCTCTCTTATTGCTAATATTTCAGCCTGAAAAACACTACAGTGATTAGGTAATCTTTTCGCTATTTGAAGTTCCAAATCATTAGAATATACTCCGAAACCCACTTGTCCATCCAATTTGGAGCCATCAGTGTAGAAATCTATATATTCTTTATTCCCCGGGGTCTGTGTGCACCACGCCTCACTGTTGGGGATTAGAGTCTCAAACTTTTTGTCGAAAAGTGGACTCGCCAAAGTGTAATCCACTACGTTAGGCACATCTGACATTGTTTTGAGGACAGAACTGTGACCGTAACCTTTTTCCGACCACAGCGATAGTTCGCGCAACCGCACAGCCGTTGTTGCAGCTGACTGTTTGGCCAAAATGTCTAAAGGCAATAGATGCAGCATGACATTAAGGGAATTTGTTCCTGTCTTGCTGAATGCGCCTGAAATACACAAACACGCCATACGCTGAACTTTATCTAAACCAGTCGGTTTCTGAAGTGCCGGCCACCAGACTACAACACCATATAGCATTATAGGTCTAACCACTGCCGTGTATAGCCAATGCACAATTTTTGGTTTTAGTCCCCACTTTTTTCCTATTGCCTTTTTGCACGAGTACAAAGCTACAGTTGCCTTCCTCGCCCTTTCTTCAATATTAAGCTTAAAGTTCAGCTTCCTGTCCAAAATAACGCCAAGGTATTTTGCACAATCACCAAAGGGAATTTCAATACCCCCTAAGGAAATAGGCCTAACCATGGGAGTTTTGCGATCTTTGCAGTACATGACTAATTCTGTCTTTGCGGGATTTACCCCAAGACCATTGTCTTTCGCCCATTTTTCAGTCATCCGGAGGGCCCTCTGAATAATATCTCTGATTGTGGATGGGAATTTTCCCCTGACTGCCAGAGCTACATCATCTGCGTATGCCACCACTTTTATCCTTTCTTTTTCTAGAGTAACCAGAAGGCTATTTATAGCAACATTCCAAAGAAGAGGTGATAGAACTCCTCCTTGGGGAGTGCCTCTGTTCACATACTTTTGTATGTTTGCTTGTCCTAGTGTGGCTGAAATACGTCTCTTCATTAGCAGTTCGTCTAACAGCCTGAGTATACATGGATCAACATTCAGAGTTGTCAGTCCATTTAATATCGAGCTCGGATGGACATTATTGAACGCCCCTTCGATGTCTAGAAACGCCACGATTGTGTATTCTTTGACAGATAGTGAGCTTTCAATAAAGCTGACTAGTTCATGTAGTGCGGTCTCAGTAGACCTGCCCTTCGAGTATGCATGCTGTCGTTTCGAGAACAAACTTGAATCGATGCTAGTTCTAAGATAAATATCTATCATCCTCTCCAGAGTCTTAAGTAGGAATGAGGATAAGCTGATTGGTCGGAAATCCTTCGCCCTCGAGTGAGAGGCTTTTCCCGCTTTAGGTATGAAGACGACTTTTGTTTCCCTCCACTTTCCTGGGATATATGATAAGTTGATACATCCTTTATAAAGGGTGATTCTTTTGAGGTTAGGATTTTCATGCATTAGTATTTGACAGATCACGTGGGATTTCAGACATGGTGTCAAAGAGAAAGATGCTCAGTATGCTTTGACATTTCATCATGAATAGACTTACTAACGAGCCACAACGTCGAATTTTCAGTGAATGGGCCCTAGAAAAGTTGGCAGAAAATCCGCTTTTTTATCGACAAATTTTGTTCAGCGATGAGGCTCATTTCTGGTTGAATGGCTACGTAAATAAGCAAAATTGCCGCATTTGGAGTGAAGAGCAACCAGAAGCCGTTCAAGAACTGCCCATGCATCCCGAAAAATGCACTGTTTGGTGTGGTTTGTACGCTGGTGGAATCATTGGACCGTATTTTTTCAAAGATGCTGTTGGACGCAACGTTACGGTGAATGGCGATCGCTATCGTTCGATGCTAACAAACTTTTTGTTGCCAAAAATGGAAGAACTGAACTTGGTTGACATGTGGTTTCAACAAGATGGCGCTACATGCCACACAGCTCGCGATTCTATGGCCATTTTGAGGGAAAACTTCGGAGAACAATTCATCTCAAGAAATGGACCGGTAAGTTGGCCACCAAGATCATGCGATTTGACGCCTTTAGACTATTTTTTGTGGGGCTACGTCAAGTCTAAAGTCTACAGAAATAAGCCAGCAACTATTCCAGCTTTGGAAGACAACATTTCCGAAGAAATTCGGGCTATTCCGGCCGAAATGCTCGAAAAAGTTGCCCAAAATTGGACTTTCCGAATGGACCACCTAAGACGCAGCCGCGGTCAACATTTAAATGAAATTATCTTCAAAAAGTAAATGTCATGGACCAATCTAACGTTTCAAATAAAGAACCGATGAGATTTTGCAAATTTTATGCGTTTTTTTTTTTAAGTTATCAAGCTCTTAACAAATCACCCTTTATATCACCGACAACCAGATTGTCAAAAGATTCTTGTTTTGTTTGTAGACTATGTACTTATCGGCCTCATCAGAATTTTATAAATTTTTCATTTATTTCGAATTTTATAGTTACCTGGTTGACCACCACCGCCTCCAAGTAACGATCCCAACCAGCCTCCTTGTTGCTTATTGAGACCCACTTTATCGGTTTCTCCTTGATTGAAGTCCAATACAGAGGAAATCATTCGTAATATTTGCTGTTTATCATTTGGATTTGTGCTAACCACATAACCAATTAGAAGGCTCTTAATTAAGGTCTTTTCAATTTTATCCGATTGACTAGATTCTGCAGACGATAATTTCTGTTCCAAGGTAACATTTTGATGTTTCAGTGAGTCGACTATAAAAGAGAAGATATAAAGGAATTAAGATTTTATAAAAAAATATATTTATAGAAAAAATTAAAAAAAAAGATTTAAAATAATAAAAACACATTGGAACCACTTCACTTTTTTTAATTGCTGGTTATTTTTCATGCTCTTGCTTTTTTTTTTGGATAAACACTTTGGGGTTTCAGTTCATTCACATCATTATGGTTTTAGGGTCATTACATGCGTTGATATTTACATTTCATCTGACTGTAAGTATGACATAAGTACTGGTCAGTTTAGATTTTGTCGAAGAAACAAACTTTGAACAATATAACACCAGTACCTAATGTAATACTCTCGCAGACAAAAGCAATTTTTCTTTCTTCTCTTTATAGATACGATTAACACTGTTTTTCTTATTATCATTTTTATTTTTTGTTTTATTTTTTTTTGTAATAAAGTTGCATTTAGTTTTTGGAAAATTTAATATATTTTTTTTTAAACTCAAATCATGCTCAGAAACAATTTAAATTAAATCAATATTTAGAAAAAGAAGTTAACAAATAATAGGGACAAAACACAATTTCAAAAACCAAAATTAGAGGATAGCTTTAATAAGAAAAAAAAAACAAACTAAACGAAACTAAACTAAAACAAACGAAATTCAAAACAAAATGAAGTCTTCAATGTCTGGCCAAGTAATCTCCACATGCAACGTGGTCGGAAATATAAAATAATCACCACATTACATAATGAGATTGCTTGGAAACGGACATTTGTTATGTATATTATTATAATGCTGTCTTAAAGTCGTAGAGAAATTGAAATAAAACTGAAAAGTTTTTTTTTTGTAAGAACAAAGGGAAAACGTTATGATTTTCAATATTGATAAATGATAAATGGGAATAGGTGTAGTTTGTGATGTTTAATGTACATATGCATAGAGTTATATGAAATCCTAATACCCGATAGTGTAATTAATATGAGCCAAAAAACAAACTTAATTTATGAGTGAATTTGAAGTATATTTAACAAAAAATTTATCAATGAGGTCCCATAATTTATTATGCCATTCTATCTTTTTTAATTAAAAGTTATATAAAAATATAATGCATACTTTCAGGAGCTATATAATATTGCCTTTTTAAATTCAATGTGCCTACTAGTGCTGCCAATATTTTTTGGTTCTTGTCCCCAATTTGAGTCGCTTTCAAAATCCCCAAATCGCTTGTAAAAAGATAAAAACAAGTATATACGGCCGTAAGTTCGGCCAGGCCGAAGCTTATGTACCCTCCACCATGGATTGCGTAGAAACTTCTTCTAAACACTGTCATCCACAATCGAATTACTTAAGTTGCGGTAACGCTTGCCGATGGCAAGGTATCTTAAAACCTCCTCACACTTCTTCCAAATTGTATGTAAATCCATATATATTAAATCAAAAAAGATCGATCAAATACGTATATAATTCAGTTTGACAAAATTTTCTATAGACATAAAATTTTGACAAAATTTTCTATAGAAATAAAATTTTAACAAAATTTTTTATAGAAATAAAATTTAAAAAAATTTTTTTGTAGAAATAAAATTTTGACAAAATTTTCTTTAGAAATAAAATGTTGACAAAATTTTCTACAGAAATACAATTTTAAAAAAAAATTTCTATAGAAATAAAATTTTAACAAAATTTTTTATAGAAATAAAATATAGACAAAATTTTCTATAGAAATTAAATTTTGAAAAACTTTTCTATAGAAATAAAATTTTAACAAAATTTTCTATAGAAATAAAATTAAAAAATTTTTTTTTTTTTATAGAAATAAAATTTTGACAAAACTTTCTTTAGAAATAAAATTTTGACAAAATTTTCTACAGAAATACAATTTTAACAAAATTTTCTATAGAAATAAAATTTTAACAAAATTTTTTATAGAAATAAAATTTTGACAAAATTTTCTATAGAAATAAAATTTTGGGAGATTATTTTTGGCTCGAGTGGCAACCACGATTACGAGGCGAATAAAATTTTAACAAAATTTTCTATAGAAATAAAATTTTGACAAAATTTTCTATAGAAATAAAATTTTGGGAGATTATTTTTGGCTCGAGTGGCAACCATGATTATGAGCCGAATAAAATTTTAACAAAATTTTCTATAGAAATAAAATTTTGACAAAATTGTCTATAGAAATAAAATTTTGAAAACATTTTCTATAGAAATAAAATTTTGGTAGATTATTTTTGGCTCGAGTGGCAACCATGATTATGAACCGATATGGACCAATTTTTGTGTGATTGGAGATCAGCTAAATATAACTATAGACCGATATGGACCAATTTTGGTATGGTTATTAGAGACCATATACTAACACCACGTTCCAAATATGAACCGGATCGGATGAATTTTGCTCCTCCAAGAGGCTCCGGAGGTCAAATCTGGAGAACGGTTTATATGGGGGCTATATATAATTATGGACCGATGTGGACCAATTTTTGCATGGTTATTAAAGACCATATACCAACATCATGTACCACATTTCAACCGGATCGGATGAAATTTGCTTCCACATCGGTTATGGACCGATGTGGACCAATTTTTGCATGGTTGTTAGAGACCCTATTCCAACACCATGTACCAAATTTCAGCAAGATCGGATGAAATTTGCTTCTCTTTGAGGCTTCGCAAGCCAAATCTGGGGATCGGTTTATATGGTGGCTATATATAATTATAGACCGATGTGGGCAAATTTTTGTATGGTTGTTAGAGACCATATACCAACACCATGTACCAAATTTCAGCCGGATCGGATGAAATTTGCTTCTCTTTGAGGCTCCGCAAGCCAAATCTGGGGATCGGTTTATATGGGGGCTATATATAATTATGGACCGATGTGAACCAATTTTTGCATGGTTATTAGAGACCATATACCAACATCATGTACCAAATTTCAGCCGGATCCGATGAAATTTGCTTCTCTTGAGGCTCCGCAAGACAAATCTGGGGATCGGGTTACATGGGGGCTATATATAATTATGGACCGATGTGGACCAATTTTTGCATGGTTGTTAGAGACTGTATACCAACACCATGTACCAAATTTCAGCCGGATCGGATGAAATATGCTTCTGTTAGAGGCTCCACAAGCCAAATCTGAGGGTCCCGTTATATGGGGGCTATACGTAAAAGTGGACCGATATGGCCCATTTACAATACCATCCGACCTACAAAAATAACAACTACTTGTGCCAAGTTTCAAGTCGATAGCTTGTTTCGTTCGGAAGTTAGAGTGATTTCAACAGACGGACGGACGGATGGACATTCTTATATCGACTTAGAATTTCACCACGACCCAGAATATATATACTTTATGGGGTCTTAGAGCAATATTTCGATGTGTTACAAACGGAATGGCAAAGTTAATATACCCCCGAAGGTGTGATTTCAACAGACGGATGGAAAGACAAAGGTACAATAACCCCCCTATACAGAAAAAAATTTCCAATTAAAGTCTTAATTGAGTTTAAAAATATATTCAATTAAAAATTTAATTGATTCAACAATTTGTTTAATTGACTTTCAATTAATTTTTTAATTGATACTATAATTTCTGTGATTGAAGACATTTCAATTAAAAAATTAATTGGATCCATTAAGCTAGTGATTGAATCAGGATTTTTTTTGTGTATGCACAGAAACAAATACCACCAATATACTATCATTTCTGTGATTGAAGGAATTTCAATTAAAAAATTAATTGAATCCATTAATTTCGTGATTGAATCAGGAAAATTTTTTTTTGTGTGTATGCACAGAAAAAAATATCACCAAAATATTTCCACTTAAAAAGTTGACTGAAGTTGAAAATTGTTTCAATTAATAAATTAATCGATACAATTAATTTTTTATCAAGTTAGAACTATTAAGTTAATTAAGTGAATGATTGAACACTTTTAAAATTTTAATTATTTAATACAATTAACTTTTTAATCAAACTCGGAAGACTAAATCATTTAAAATAAAGTGATGGATTTTTTTTTTTTAATTTTTTATAATGTTTGTTTTTCAAACAATCAATTTTTTAATTAAACTGAAAACACTAACGGTCATTTTCATGTAGCTCCGTTAGGCTTTAACTGTCTGTTAACAGAAATTAAATTGCAAATATCTTCTTTCCCGTTAACTTTAACTGAAAAATTTTCAACAGTTAAGTTCCTAACTGACATATGGAATATAAAGGGAAGATGACAGATATGTTCATAGAGCGGTTTAAAGGTTCGTTAGCTGACGTACCACTAACGGAGCTTCATGAAAATGGGGGTAAGTCAGTTAAGAAAGAAACTGAAAATATTTATGGTTTTAATAAAAAATTGAAAAATTGAGTTTTGCAATCAATATCAATTAAATTTTTAATTGAATCAATTAAAAAATTAATTGGAATTGGAATTTAACTTTTTAATCAAGTTATTTTAAGTCCAATTAAAACTGTGATTGGATACTACCAATTTCGTGATTGAAGACATTTCCATTTAAAAATTTAATTGGATCAATTAATTTCGTAATTGAATCAGAAAAAAAATTTTGGTGTGTGGTGGAGAGTATAAAAGTTCCCATTACGATAGGCTTCACTTAGACTGGGCGGATATCGACTAAAGGACAATCAGTACTCATCATCCTACCCTATGCCCTGTATGAAGGGTCTTCTCGGCCAGCAATTATCTGTTTCTCTCTATCACGAACTAAAATATTGAACTAACAAGTAAGTAAAGTCTAAAGTCGGGCGGGGCCGACTATATTATACTCTTCAACACTATGTAGACCACAATTTGTGTTACTTCTCGATTCCTTCAATTTTTTGGAGTTGGAGAATGTTTATATTCCCATATACAAATATTTATATCTTAATTGATTTGGAGACAATTTACTGTACTTCTATAAAATCTCTAGAAGTAAAATTTAAATCGACTAACGCCCTGGGACGAAACACAATTTTAGTAAAAAATAAAATATGGAAAATATAAAGCAAGAGACATTTTAATGCACGAGCATTTATGATTTATCGGGCGATACATATGTATTCGAGATATAGGACAACTTGAGTAATATTTACAATTTTTGCTACTTAGCAGTGGTGATTTTACAAGGAAAATGGTTAGATGGGAGCTATATCTAAATCCGAACCGATTTTGACCAAATTTGACATGCATAGTTAGAATAATAATTCTGCTATCTCTTCAAAATTTCACGTAAATGGGTGACTAACTTTGGCCTCCGAGGTCATATGAGTGTAAATCGGACGAAAGATATACATGGGAGCTATATTTAAATCTGAACCGATTTCAACCAAATTTGACACAATTAACGATACTAATAAACGTACTCCTTGTGCAAAATTTGAAGCAAATCAGTGCAAATCGGACGAAAGATATATATGGGAGCTTCCGTGGTGCAATGGTTAGCATGCCCGCCTTGCATACACAAGGTCGTGGGTTCGATTCCTGCTTCGACCGAACACCAAAAAGTTTTTCAACGGTGGATTATCCCACCTCAGTAATGCTGGTGACATTTCTGAGGGTTTCAAAACTTCTCTAAGTGGTTTCACTGCAATGTGGAACGCCGTTCGGACTCGGCTATAAAAAGGAGGTCCCCTGTCATTGAGCTTAACATGGAATCGGGCATCACTCAGTGATAAGAGAGAAGTTCACCAATGTGGTATCACAATGGACTGAATAGTCTAAGTGAGCCTGATACATCGGGCTGCCACCTAACCTAACCTAACCTATATATAAATTTGACGAGATTTGGCTGATATTTTGCATATTTTACGATAGCCCCAAAATATTTGGCTGTGTGAAATTTTAAGAAAATACTTTGATATATGCGACAATTATGACCAGATATATATGGCAGCTATATCTAAATCTGAACCGATCAAAATCAACAGCGAATGTCTTTGAGCCAAAGTAAAACTCTGTGCCAAATTTAAGGAAGATCGGACTTAAACTGCGAGCTGTACTTTGCACATAAAATTACATATGCAGACAGACGAACGGACAGACAGACAGACGGACATAGCTAAATCGACTTAGAATTTAATTCTAAGACGGTTGGTATACTAAACGATGGGTCTCAGACTTTTCCTTCTTGGCGTTACATACAAATGCACAAACTTATTATACCCTGTACCACAGTAGTGGTGAAGGGTATAATAAAAATCATAAACAATATACAGCTTAAAAAATGACAATCACTTTAACAATTGGCCGACAATATTCAGCAACCCCCTTCTAAGAACTGATGGCAAAAGTTTGATTAACTCTAATATACAACAAGAGTTTTAAAAAGAAACCCCAAGGAAAATAAATTTATAGGTTAACTACTTGTAACCCCTAAAAATATGGAATTATTTCACATTTCGCAAATATTCCGTTAAATGTCACCCTTACCACTATAGTAAATAAATATTGACTCATAATTAAAATAAAAGTAATAGTCATAATCAATACAAAAGTAATAATAAAAGTTGATTATCTCTAATGTTAAGCATGACTTGTAAAGAAAACTAAGCAAAATATATTTTTAGTTCAACTACTTTTAAAATGTAACTCCTGAAAGTATGCAATTGTTTCGTAGCAATATACTACAATACAAATATTCAGTTACATGGTTTGTGTCACCCGTACCATTACAGTAAAGATATATCCCATTTAAAATATATTTTGAATTTTACGCTATTCCCAATTGTGTAAATGGTATTGGCCTATTATAAAGTTTAGTATACAAAGAAAAATTTACTTAAAAAATAACAAAAACACACATACATAAATTAAACATTCAAACTCAAAATAAATGTAAATATAAATAAAAATTTTAAAAAATAATAAACAAAATAATAAATTGCAACTTTTTTTAGTGAAGAAAAAACAAATATGATATTATCACAATAATCCTATAATTATTTCTTATAAATTTTATTTTTTTTGTCATTTGCATTTTTTTTCCAACATATATTTAATGTTTTCCAATATCAATTATGGTGTAATAAATTAATTCGAAAAAATTGATACCAACTGAAATTCCGGGGGATGCTAACGTATATATATCCCAGAATTACCAGCTGATATTTATTTTTAAGAATTATCATAAACATTTAGAAATGCTTTTGTATTTAGATTTTTTCATAACTTTATTTTTTTGTGACGTTAGCTGTGGTGGTGGTGGTGTGGATGATTCGTGATTATTAAAATGATCGTGGGGGTTTTGGGTGCTTTGGATTTGTTCGTGGTTTTAGTTATTGTGAAATATACAGTCAAACTTATCCACATGCTATATTATCTCATAAGTGAACACCTTGAAATGGGGACAACATTTTGGTGACAGTGGTGTCCACTTTTGGGAGGTTTCACTGTATATAATTTTTGTTTTCTATTTTTATAAAAAAAATTTAAGTGCAATGTATAAGATATTTTAGAATAGCAGCATTTTCATCATAGTCAGGCAGCATTTTTTTTAACTCTGTACTGGGTATTATGGAATATTAGGAAATGAAGAGACAGATGTACTGTCTAAGGAAGGCGCAAGCGGCTCAAATAACGTAACTACGGACATTTTCCCTCCGCTTTCATTGTATATTTACATAAACAAATATGACGATTTATGGAAGGGACGTTGGGCTTCTTCTGCGGACAGCGAGCAAACAAAGCGGATATGGATCGAAAACAATAGTGGACACTCTGGAATACTAATGACGTCGCAAAAAGAGGATGTGAGGAGGTGCTCTTATTTCTTTTAAACTATTACACCGATTTGCGAAATTGCAGCCTGTGAAGTATTTTCGCTTCATCACGATGAGGAAGGGAAAAGGTGTTTGAGAATCCTCAAAAGTCCAACTATGGTCTAAGTGAACACAAACCCGTCTTGCACGGATTCGTGTCATCCTCCATAACCTAATCTAAACTACCTCTCCCTCCTGCATCCGGCAATTCAAGATGTCTACCCAAATTGTGGATATTCGTCTCACATCATAAGGCATTTCTTCGCGTGTCCTGCAAAACCTACAGATCTGACACCTACTTCACTCTGGACTCATCCAGTAGAGGTAGGTCGCTTCCACCAAAGGGGTATAGTAAATTTTGTAAAAATTTTATTTCTATAGAAAACTTTGACAAATTTTTATTTCTTTAGACAATTTTCTCAAATTTTTATTTCTATAAAAAATTTTCTCAAATTTTTATTTCTATAAAAAATTTTCTCAAAATTTTATTTGTATAGAAAGTTTTGACAAAATTTAATTTCAAGAGAAAATTTTCTCAAAATTTTATTTCTGTACAAAAATTTGCCAAAATTTTATTTCTATAGAATATTTTGTCAAAATTTTATTTCTATGGAAAATTTTGTCAAAATTTTATTCCTATAGAAAATTTTCTCAAAATGTTACTTCTATGGAAAATTTTGTAAAAATTTCTATAGAAAATTTTGTCTCTATAGAATATTTTTTCATAATTTTTTTCTATGGAAAATTTTGTAAAAATTTTATTCCTATAGAAAATTTTGTAAAAATTTTATTCCTATAGAAAATTTTCTCAAAATTTCATATCTATGAAAAATTTTGTCAAACATTTATTTCTATAGAAAATTTTCTCAAAATTTTATTTCTATGGAAAATTTTCTCAAAATTTTATTTCTACGGAAAATTTTCTCAAAATTTTATTTCTATGGAAAGATTTCTCAAAATGTTATTTCTATGGACATCTTTCTCAAAATTTTATTTCTATTTCTTTTAAACTATTATACCGAGAAGTATTTTCGCTTCATCACTATGAGGAAGGGAAAAGGTGTTTGAGAAACCTCAAAAGACCAACTATGGTCTAAGTGAACACAAACCCGTCTTGCACGGATTCGTGTCATCCTCCATAACCTAACCTAAGCTAACTCTCTCTTCTGCACCCGGCAATTCCAGATGTCTACCCAAATTGTGGATATACGTCTTATATCATTTCAAGCATTACTTCGCGTGTCTTGGATAACCTACAGATCTGGCAACTACTCATCCAGTAGAGGTAATTCGCTTCCTCCGAAGGGATATAGAAAATTTTGTCAACATTTTCTTTCTATAGAAAATTTTGTCAAAATCTCATTTTTATAGAAAATTTTCTCAAAATTTAATTTTTATAGAAAATTTTGTCAAAATTTAATTTCTATAGTAAATTTTGTCAAAATTTTATTTCTACAGAATACTTTATCAAAATTTTATTTCTTTAGAAACTTTTCTCAAATTTTTATTTCTATTTCTCAAAATTTTATTTGTATAGAAAGTTTTGTCACAATTTAATTTCAACTTTGTCAAAATTTTATTTCAATAGAAAATGTTGTCAAAATTTTATTGCTATAGAAAATTTTGTCAACATTTTATTTTTATAGAAAATTTTGTCAAAATTTCATTTCTATGGAATATTTTGTCAAACTTTTATTTCTATAGAAAATATTATCAATATTTTATTTCTTTGGAAAATTTTCTCAAAATTTAATTTCTATGGAAAATTTTCTCAAAATTTTATTTCTATGGAAAATTTTGTCAACACTATTTCTATGGACAATTTTGTCAACACTTTATTTCTATGGAAAATTTTCTCAAAATTTTATTTCTATGGAAAATTTTCTCAAAATGTTATTTCTATGGAAAACTTTCTTAAAATGTTATTTCTATGGAAAACTTTCTTAAAATTTTATTTCTATGGAAAATGTTCTCAAAAATTTATTTTTATAGACAATTTTGTCAAAATTTTATTTTTATAAAAAAAAAATTTCTCAAAATTTTATTTCTATAAAAAATTGATGTACCTCGCATTTGGAGAGGTATATTTTGCAAAAAGCTACTAGAACTCTACCAATCTAACAAACAGTAAAAAAATCTGTCATTTTTGGTAGAATTCTACCAACTGCGGCAACCGTGGATAGAAGCTTAAATGTCTGATCATTTTAGTTTATTTTCGTTTTTTTTATACTCCTTATTTGTTTCATACGCCAATTTCCAGGGGCTGCAACAACAACTCACGAGGTGACCATGAATGCGATCAAAATATATAAAATGATGTCTAGAAGACAAATATGTCTGTTAAAGAACTCCCATACATTGCACTTAGCCACCAAAAAGATAATCCCCCCAAAACCACTTGCACACACTGAATGTTAGTAATAATAGCTGTGGGATATGCTATCTCCGTGGATGTCTTTAAGGGAGAATGTTCGTGACAATGTTGTTAGTTCACATATTACGCAAATTAATAGTGTTTTTATTTACATTTCAAAAAACAAATCCTTCAACCTTTTTTATATATATCAATAACATCATAGTCTCCCCTCCACACTTACCCTCTTCACGTAAAATGTTAATAGTTTGTTGACAGGATTCCAATTGATCGGATAATCGTGCAGCAGCATTTAAGCCATCTGTGGCATCGGTCAATTGTTGATGCAACTGTTGAATTTCCAATTGCAAATGGGATTCCTTATCCAAATGTTGTTGTAATTCTTTGCGCAAGCGCTGAGTGGCCAATTTAATATCATTTTCTTTATCTAAAATTTATTTAAAAAAAAATATTTCAGAAATACACATATTTTCACATATTTTTGCATATCTTTCTTTAATTTCTTACTCACCATTCTGGAATTGTTCCAGGGCACATTGTAAATTCGTAAGAGCAGCTTGGTTTTTCGATTCACGATCTTCAGCCTGTGAGAGTTTGTGAAGTAGCTCATCTCTTTGTTGAACAACTAAAGCATATTGAGCCTGTAACGTTTCGGCATGTTGATTGGCACGAATGCTGTAAAAAAAATTTTTAAATTAAAAACGACTAAGAAAATATTTAAAATTTTATTTCTCCAGGAAAATCGTAAAATGGTAAAATTGAATTTGAAATCTTTGTTTGCTTTACATATCTGGAACACCTTTTGTGGGATTGCTTTAAATGAATAATAGATCTGTTTCCAACTGTCGTTGGCGCAAAAAAACTAAAGTAACGTTTAAGGCCGCGATAAGGAATTTGTTAATGCACAAAAATGCTAATAACTTTTTTTTTATTATTTCAAATACACGTTTCAGCACCAATAGAGTCATGCTGCCGCTTGCACGGTAACAAAATGGCCGACAATATGGCGTCAATAATTGAAAAATGCTTGTACTCTTATTTTGTGTTGGTGGGGTTCCTATATCACCACCATAGCCCCGCCAAAGTCAAGTCTGATGATGGAACGTTTGTGGGGTGTATGGATGTTTTGGGGTTTTTTGTATTTTTCTTTGTGGGTCATGCTGGTTGGATGGATTCTTTATGCCATTTTTCGCTTGACTATTTGCTATAATTAGGCGATAATATACTTTTTTTTTTTGCAAAGTTTACACAGGTGGTAGTAGTAGATAGATATCAAGGCATATGAGGAACTGGTGTTTTTTTTCTTTTTTTTTGGAGGGGGTATTATGGTGTCATAAAACCAACCAAAATGAAAGTACTTGGTTCGTTGTTGTGGTTAATTAACATCGTTTTTGTGTGATGTGCACTTGCTTGTTTTGTGGCTTGGCGTAGGTGTACATACGTGGTGCTCTGATATCTACCCCAAATTTTATGATAAACATGAACTTAAGATAATAGGAAAATAAAACTGTGTACGAAGATATTGGAAGTAAAAGTCTACAGAAAGACAAATATAGATCCCCGCTCTTGATATATTCAGGAGCGTTTAGATCATTAACGCCACACAGTTATATGGTTGGGTTAGGTATGGTGACAGTCCGATATTTCAGGCTCACATAGACTATTCAGTCCATTTTGATACCACAATGGTAAACTTCTCTTCAGTGTTAGAAGACCTGATAAGGGACGTCCTATTTATAGACGAGTCCGAACGGTGTTTCATTTTACGGTGAAACCATTTAGAGAAGCTTTGAAAAACGCAGAAATGTCACTAGCAATACTGAGAGGGGATAATGATCCTTTGTATGCAAAGCGGGCATGCTAGCCATTGTGCCACGGCTGCTCAATGCAATCTCCTACTCTGTGTAGGGGAGCCACCGTGGTGCAATGGTTAGCATGCCCGCCTTGGGTTCGATTCCTGTTTCGACCGAACACCAAAAAGTTTTTCAGCGGTGGATTATCCCACCTCAGTAATGCTGGTGACATTTCTGAGGGTTTCAAAGCTCCTCCAAGTGGTTTCACTGCAATGTGGAACGCCGTTCGGACTCGGCTATAAAAAGGAGGTCCCTTGTCATTGAGCTTAACATGGAATCGGGCAGCACTCAGTGATAAGAGAGAAGTTCACCAATGTGGTATCACAATGGACTGAATAGTCTAAGTGAGACTGATACATCGGGCTGCCACCTAACCTAACCTACTCTGTGTAGAAAGCGAATTTGTTACCTCAATAAATTTCTGTTAAAATGTTGACTTCATCAAATCTTGAAAAATTCAAATATTTGGCTTTTAATTCCCAATCTCTGTTAGAAGCAATACGATACACTGACGATCGTGATGCAATTCGTCCATGTAACGTAGATTGTTTCAACGAACTGAATCTGGAGATGAAAAAGAGAGTCGGCGAACGCAAGAGGAACGCATAGTTAGACGACCTAAATGAAGCAACATATTGACCGTTTAAAGCGAAGCACTTCTCATCATCAGTTTCCTCAATTTTATATTTCTTCTTAACTTCAGCAGCGGGAGCAGAACCAACACCTGAGCAAATGTTGCTATCAAATCCAATGGTTAAGGAGCAGGACGCCGGCGGAGAGAATGACAGGTATTTAGTCATCTTTGGGAGTGTGATCCCAAGAGGGGCGCGCAATTATTCCACCGAAAACAGTTGCCAATGCCCAGGAAGCATATGATGCTGAGGATCTGAATAAAACAAATATTGTCCATTTTATTGAAGAGAGCGAAGCCCATACCAACATCGGACTCCTCAAGTTCCTCTTCCTTCTAGGCATCAGCAGCGTGAGCAACACCACCAGTAGGGCGGCACCACCATCGGATAGAATATTGGGGACAAAATCCTTAGCATTCCAAAATCCAAATGTTAAAGAGCACTCCGAACGATCTACCAAATGCTGTCGAAGAGGATGACAGGTGTAGAATGGTATAGGTCGATATCATTTCTTTTACTTGTAGCCAACACACCTGAGACACATCTCCTTGACATAGTAGTGTCGAATAAAGTCCACTATAGCTCGCCAGGGAGTGTAGGGCGGAGTAATATCTTCGGTAATATTTAATATCCATGATTCGTAATAAATCCGATTAGATCTGATGTTGAAACAAAGTCCACGTGTCTGCAACCAAACTCTTTAATTAGACCTTGGACTCATTCACTATACCCTATGCCTGTGTAGAGTGATACCTAAACCCGATGTCTGGTAGTGATTCCATCAGGTTCCTATTATTTCTTGACGTCAGCAGCACCACTAGGTTAGGTTAGGTTAGGTTATGTGGCAGCCCGATGTATCAGGCTCACTTAGACCATTCAGTCCATTGTGATACCACAGTGGTGAACTTCTCTCTTATCACTGCGTGCTGCCCGATTCCATGTTAAGCTCAATGACAAGGGACCTCCTTTTTATAGCCGAGTCCGAACGGCGTTCCACATTCCAGTGAAACCACTAAGAGAAGCTTTGAAACCCTCAGAAATGTCACCAGCATTACTGAGGTGGGATAATCCACCGCTGAAAAACTTTTTGGTGTTCGGTCGTAGCAGGAATCGAACCCACGACCTTGTGTATGCAAGGCGGGCATGCTAACCATTGCACCACGGTGGCTCCTCTAGAATTCAGTGGCAGCACCACTAGAATTCAGCACCAACACCGGAGCCAATGTCAGGGATAAAATGCCTAAAACGACTAAGACTAAGAAACAACTTTGCGGATGTGATGGTCACCGATCCAAAGATGGACGCGAAATTTTATTAACCGAAAGCAATAATATGGCAAAATTTTAGATCTGGCATATTGGCTTGCAATATTTGGGAAACATCCGGATGTTGAGTACCTGATTAGAATCTTCAATTTGTCCCTGGACTCATTCACCATACCCGACGTCTGGGTAGAGTGATTCCGGTACAGGTCAATCTCCCTTCTCTCAGCTGTAGTTAAGACACTACCTCTTGTCATTGTAGTGCAGAATACGGTCAACTATAGTCCGCCTAGGAGTGAAGGGCGGAGTGATCTCCTTGGTAACCAGAATGAAACTTTTCATTTTGACCTTGGGCTCCTAGTGAATACCACATGTAAATGTGAATGGTACAGTTCGGTATCGATCCTCTCACCAATATCCAAGAAACTTGAGTCACTTTCCTTCCGATATTATTGGAGAATTTTCATACGGTTACATGTAGAGTGAAAGGCGGAGTACGATTCAGAAAGAAAACAGTTGACCCCGACGGGATGTTGAAACAATGGATACAAGTGCCTGACCAAACAAATTCATAATTGCCTTGAAGATTAGTGGAGATTGGTATATGTTGATCTCCCATTTCTCACCATAATCCAAGCAACTTGAGGCTCTTCACGATACCAGAATATATCAACTGCAATCTTATCCAATCTAAGCCCTATCACATGGCGGTTCTCGTTAGATAAGGTCAGTTATGCTACACTTTTAAATACCGACAATATATCCAGGCAAGAAGTGTAGGAAAAATGAATTGTTCATGCCGATCTCCCATTTCTCAGCAGAAGCCAAGCTACATCCTAATCCCAACGATTCCAGCGTATATCAACCGCGATCTTATCCAGCCCAAGCCCTATCACATAACGGTCCTCGTTGGTCAGTCATGCTACATTTTTCGAGGATATCGCAAACACGCTCATTGCCTTAGAAATCAGTGGAGATTTCGACAATGTACCCAGGCAATGATTCCAGAAAGGGTGAATCGTACAGGCCATATGAGGTGGCCCTGATTGAACCAGATCGGTCATGCTACACTTTTCGAGGATATCGCAGACACGTCTGGAACGGCGGTCTTGAGTAATATATGCGGGTGCAAGTCGAATGTGGAATTTAAAGTGAAAAAATTCTTCAGAGACAGAGAGAGGGAGATATCTCCGGTAATGTTTAATCTCTATCTACAATCTATCCCAACCATTCCTGATGATGGTGTACAACCTTGGCATCTGTGAATGGACAACGATTCGAAAATAAAATAAAAAGTTGTAACTGATCGAAAGGTTAGTTTCGCTAAATTTTACGTCAAATCGACGGAAGAACATTTGTTTTTAAATTAACGCTTTATCTTCCTTTCCCGATGCATTTTCAAATTCTTCTCCCTATCTATCTCACTTACCTTGCAGATGTATAGGCATTACTGGACTTGGAAACCTCAACTTCGAGAGCATTCATTCGTGATTTAGTTTCATCCAATTCCTTTTGCATTTCAACCGTTTCCTGGGTGTGCATATCTTCGATTTCCAAAAGATGGGCCCTCAAACGTTCGATATCTTTACGCAATGTGGCATTCTGTTCCATGACATCAGCTTTCTCTTCCTGAACCAATTTCTGATTGGTTTGCTCAGTCAATAGATTAGTGGTTAGAATATCCGATTTCTCTTTAAGGAAATTGATTTGATCTTGGAATTTCTCTTGTCGCTTTTTCATTTCGTTAAGCGTTGTTTCCATTTGGGGACATTTCTCACAAGGTTTGGATGGTTCCGACGCTGTCGATTGATTGACCAATGGTGTAAGACGTTGTATTTCCATATAGTATTGCATATTTTCGGCATGTTTTTGTTGCAAAGCTTTGATTAGTTCTTGTTTCTCAAAATTCAAGGTATCCAAAGATTTTTGCAAATCAGCTGTAGCCAATAGTTTAGCCTCTAAATCAGCGATGCGGCTTATATGATGTGTTTCATCGGTTGTAGTTTTTGTCATAGTTGCGGTTGAGGATTCCAGAGATTTCTTCTCTGCCTCAAGCTCTTGTAGATTCTGGGATAGTTTTTGTTGCTCTTCGAGCAAATGTTGATGTTCTTCTTTAAGTTCTTTGATTTGTTGGTCTTTCTCCAATAGTTGCTCTTCCAGAACAAGTTTCTCATTGGCCAATGTTTCAGCCCCTTCGACGTAGGTCTGCAATACTTTAATTTCCTCTTTAAGACTACTGCAAACAATATCTTTGGCCATTAGCTCTTGTTGATATTTTTGAGCATCATTTTCCAAAGCCGCGAGCTTTCTCTTCTCTTCCTCTTTGGAGGAGTTGTCAACTTCCATTTTTGTTTTCATAGCTCGAAGTTCTTTTTCCACCACCTCCTTAGCCTGGATATTCTCCATTAAAGTTTCTTTTTGTTTTTGCATGGCATTTACTAAATCTGCATGATCTTTGGCTAAAGTGGACAATTGTTTCTCTAAGCTGGAGCACTTCTCTTCATACTCAATAAGCTGTTGTATTTCTCTTTCATTATCTTCAACCTTGGAATCAAAGTCATTGAATTTCAATAGAAGATTACATTTCTCCAATTCCAAAGTCTCCACTTGGAGATTTAAATCTTTCTCTTTAGTCACCAAGGCCTCTTGCTGTTGCTGAGATTCCCTCAATTTCTCAGTGAGAGAGCTATTCTCTTTTTCCAGCTCTTCAATTTTCTCATTAAGATCTTTGTATTCCTGTTCTAAGGTACGATTGAGTTTTGTACACTCATCCAATTGAGTTTCCAATTGGGCCACATTCTCTTCGTTATTTTCGTGTATCGTTTCGAGTTTATTGCGTTTGTAATTCTCCAATTCGTTCAACAATATTTCATTGTTCTTCATTAGTTCATCACATTGAAGGATGTACTGAGAGATATCAGCCTCCAGAGTTTTCTTTTCATGATCCCACATTAGTTTGCTATCCTGCAAATCCATAACCTCGGCTGACATGTGGGCCAAGTCTCTTTGCAGAGAATCGATTTTCGTTAGTTTCTCTCGTAAGTTGCGATAGAATTGCTCGTGTTCTTCAAGATTGAGATTTTTCACATCACCCTGGGAGGAGAAAACTTTGAGAATATTTCTCAATTTTTCCAAAGAGAAACTTTCATCATCATCTTCATCATCCAAATCGGTAACACATTCTTTCTTATGCGATCGCGAAAAGCCACTTTCGTTTAGCCTCTCCAATTCGCTTTTCAGATTATCATTTTCTTCACCTATCTCTTTAAGTTTTTGCTCCAATTCATTGCTATTATTTAGAGTTTCGGTTTCGGCCTCAGCATTTAATTGAAATTGTTGATTTTCATAGGTCAACTTTTGTATCTTTTGCTCTAGGCCATTAATACGATCCATGGAGTTCTTGGCACTTTGTAATTCCAATTGTAAGGCTTCCTTCTCCTGCTCGGATATAAGCAAACGTTTCTCCAATTCCAATGAGCTTTGAATGGTCTCTTTCATGTTTGCTATCTCATCGGCTACTTTCAATTTCTCTTCACTTAAAGCCTTCAATTGTTCTTGGGCTATATAGGCATCAGCTGCCTTCTCTTTAAGATCGGCAATTTTCAATTGTTGATCTTCCATATCCATTAAAGACATTCTTAGTTTCTCATTTAGTTCATCGTTTTCATCTTTCAAAGTCTTCAGGTTATCCTTCAAAGCATTCAGAGCCATTTCCTTTTCCATTTCGCGATCTTGAAGCTTCAGAGAAAGACTACCATTTTCTAAAGTTAACTCAGAGACACGATTTTCCAATTCCACCATACGATCTTTAAGCGCTTCTTTGGATGGTGGGGTAGCAGCTGTTGAGGAATTTGCATCTTTCTCAGTGACCACAATGAATTCATCCTCACTTTGTTTTCCCGTTGAACTGCTATTTGAAGATTCCGAAGTTTTCTTAGCTTTGGATATTTTTAATTGTTCCAATTCTTGGGCCATGATATCCAATTTTTGATTGAGATCATCTCTGTCTTGTTGAGCCTCTTGGGAGACCTCTTTTATCCTTTGGATAAGTTCCTGATTGTCTAGTGTTTTCTTTTCCAATAAACTTTGTAAATCGGCCATTTCCTCCAAAGCTCTTTTAATTTCCTCAGAACTTTCATCTAACTTGTGCTTAAGCTCTTGATTTTCAGTGTGCAAAACAAGCTTTTCATTCTCTGCCGACTCTTGAAGCTTTCTTAATTTAGCCATTTCCATTTCTGTGGAGATAAATTTATCCTCATGCATTTTCTTTAGAGCTTCGTAGTCATGGGATACCTTATTAAGCTTTTCCTGAAGCTCAGTTTTCAATTCCAACATATTTTGCATAGCCATATTATGTTGAGTATCCAACTCTTCCAGAGAAATATTCAACTGTTTATTCTCCTCCTCCAAGTCACGTATACGTTTCTGTTGTTCTGCCGTAGTTTGTGAGGATCCACCCAAACGATGGATTTTCGTTTTTCCTGGACCACCCTTGGCCGAAGCTCCCAAAGGGACCTCCTCCAGTGTGATGTTGACAATTTCATTTCCATTTCCCGATGATGTCTCTGAACTGTGATCATTGTCATTTTTAACATTATCTGGTTCCCAGCACCAACTATCTTCCAAATTTGTGGCGGCACTATTATCGGTTGGCTGTAAAAAAAATAAGGTAAAATTTCTCATTAATTTTATTTTACTTTTGGACATGTTTCTACATATTTTTTTCTTAATTTTTATATAAATAATCTTTATGATGTGATTTTATGGCAATTTTTTTTTTTTTTTTTTTTTTTTTTGAATTGTATTTAAGTGTCTTTACACAGTCGTAAAGTCAAATGCATTTCACTGCAACCCATTACATATCTGATAATAAAAAATTATAAATCCTATAGAAATACAATGCATTGTCAGGCTTTTGTCTAGTGTCTAAAATTCAGCTAATTTTGTTGAAATGATATTTTTATTTGTTTAAGCTTTAAACAGTTTTATGTTCATATTTGTAATGATAAAAAAATTGTGATATCTTTAATACTACATTTTAGACCAAAATAAATGTCTTTGGTGGGTCTTCAGAGAAATATGAAGTCATTAATTTAACGTTTTTTTTTTCCTATATAGGGGAAAAACTAAGAATAGCAGATTTTGTTACAAAGGCTTAGCCAAAAAGTATGTATCGTACAGCCCAGTTCTATATATCAGCCTAAAAGTATGTGACATTTTTTAACAACTTCACTCCTTATATATAAAATGTTATTTGCGAAATTTGTTCGTTTTCTTGAAAAATCAACAAAATTCTCCAATCTACTTAAACATTTCAGAGAAGGTGGGTGAGCCCCCAAAAATTCTGAGTTTTAACTTTGATACATGGAAGTAGAGGGAGACATTCCTTTGCCATATTTTTTTAAATAATTTATATTTTTTGATTTTCTTCAAATTTACAGAGAATTAGTCCTCCTTATGTGATAAAATAAGGTACTGGGTTATTTTAAAATCTAGGATTTGTTATGAAAGTTTTGCCAAAATGTATACCTTACGCCTCAGAGTTGTATATATCAGCCTAGGGGTATGTTACGTTTTTTCTATATGAAATTTTTATTTAGCAAAAAATTTAAATACTTTTCACAAAACTCAGTTCGAATATAGCTTCAATGGTGGAAAAAGGATGCTGAAGCCCGTGGAGCAACAATTCGTCTAGAAACGGCAGCATAGAGATCGTACTAGCAGAAGACTGTGATTTACCTCCCTCAGCCAGGAAGATGTCCTTCTGGCGATAAAGGCGGAGTCATGAACTCCAAGGCGATTGGCTCTGATTGACTGGCAACGAATATCCTAAAATGTAGATAGATTTGATCAGATCAGGTAGATTTGGGGCAAGCTATTAAGCCCAAACCTAATCACTGTTTCTCAGCACCTACCAGATGTCTGAAAAATTCGAAAGATCATTCCGGTACTGAAACCCCGAAAACAGACATATATCGACGCATCGTACCTAGCGATTACTCTTCTGTCCCATTTTATCAAGATATTGGAAACGATCCCATTACCAAACCTTCGGCGTGCACATCTCAGTAATAACCGCATGAGGTGAATAGCTAACTACAGTGACTCTTAAACTTGGACACTCTGAAACCCGAACTGTAGAAGTTATTCAATTGTGGGCAATTGTCGTGATACACTTCTGAGAGGTTTCACTGTATATGACTGACATATAATCTTATGTCGAGTTCTGAGGAAACAGGTGTTGCACTATCCTCCCATCTATGTATCTTTTATGTGACTAAAGCTTCCCTCCCACCACGACATATCTATATGATCCCATATGAAAACCTGATCCCATATGTCTATCTGTCTATTTCTTCCATACTCACATCAGGTCGCTACGTCAAGGAGCTTCAAATGAGGATAAATATTTATCCTTCAAAACTTCAACAATGCAATATGAAGTTCTCTTCTCTCCTTTTACGTCTTGTAACATACAACAGAGGTGAACATGGACCTCGCCATTCACATTTATGGGTACAGAATAACGTCAACTACGAATCATAAAATTCTTGGACTGTTGTTGAATTGTTAGGTGCAGAAGCAAGATCCTAAAGGCGGTGCATGGCAACACGTGATGTAACAATAAGGAGACGATCCCGGCGCATTACGTCTATTGACAGGCTGCGCTGCCCTGGGCTTCGGCTGTCGGTGACTCGCTGTGGATATACTTTGAAGCAAGCTTAGAAATCCGACAGGTTGTCGCACAAATACATCTGATGGACACCTCCATCATAAGTCAGGTTCGAATTTTGAAAGGAATAGAGTTCAATTGTTCATTTGATCGACAAGAGCGATGGGAGAATAAAGGCAGCACTGATAATGCTCCACGGGGAAGCGCTTCACTAGGTAATACTAGGTTAGGGTAGGTATAGTGGCAGCCCGATATTTCAGGCTCACTTAGAATATTCAGTCCATTGCGATACCACAGAGGTGAATTTCTCTCTTATCACTGAGTACTACCCGATTCTATGTTAAGCTCAATGACATGAGTCCTCCGTTTTATAGCCGAGCCCGAACGGCGTTCCGCATTGCAGTGAAACCCTCAGAAATGTCACCAGCATTACTGAGGTGGGATAATCCACCGCTGAAAAACTTTTTGGTGTTTGGTCGAAACTGGTGCCCTACAAGTCAATAGAACGTATATTAACAGACTACGTTGTCCTTCATCTAAGCTCCGGCTTTCGGAGACCCGCAATGGATATAACTTAAAACGATCCTAGATTCGTGACAGTTTGTCTCCTCTAGCATTCGTTATGTTTCAATTTAGAAAGGAATTAAATTCAATTGGAAATTTGATCGACGACAAACAGTGATGAGAGGATACAAGGGGCGCTGATATTGATACACACAGAAGAGTTTCAGGAGGTGATATTAGTTTAGGTTAGGTTATGTGGCAGCCCGATGTATCAGGCTCACTTAGACTATTCAGTCCATTGTGATACCACAGTGGTGAACTTCTCTCTTATCACTGAGTGCTGCCCGATTCCATGTTAAGCTCAATGACAAGGGACCTCCTTTTTATAACCGAGTCCGAACGGCGTTCCACATTCCAGTGAAACCACTTAGAGAAGCTTTGAAACCCTCAGAAATGTCACCAGCATTACTGAGGTGGGATAATCCACCGCTGAAAAACTTTTTGGTGTTCGGTCGTAGCAGGAATCGAACCCACGACTTTGTGTATGCAAGGCGGGCATGCTAACCATTGCACCACGGTGGCTCCCGAGGTGATATTAACATCCAATTGACGAAAAATCGTCAATTGGATGTTAATATTTTTTAGCAACTCTCTCTGGTATAGCACCTATCTGATACTCGAGCAGTTATCTCTACTCGCTTCTTCGTATGCCCTACCATCCATATCCTAACATGGATGTGGATTCTCTCAATGCCATTCAAGCATTTTCTTAAAAATTCTGTTTATCTTTTTTTCCTCCCTATATTTTGAACGTTTTGCAGGGGCAACATCTGCAAAGAAGTGGTGTTGAACCGAAACTTACTTAAGCTTTGCTAATACTGAAATATATGTCTAAAGTCGATATAGATACTCGATACTACATAAAGCGATCAAGAACATCATCTTCATCCTCAAAGCTCTAAATAAAGCATATAAATAAAAAAATATGGAATGACCACAAGTTGACCACGCGTATCGAGAATTTATCAGGCTCTCCTAACAAATGCTACATTTCATAAAACCACAATTAATTATTTATAAATCAAAATCAGTATAAAAGTAAAACAAAACCATAATAGCAATGAAATAAACATAAATAGAATTTTTTTTTTTAACCAAGAAAAAAACAGTAGTGAAATATAAAATAACAAACATAAATTGTTGTGGTTTTTGACGACACATGTATTGTTTAAACAAAATAATTAAATTAACAAATTGCTATTAAGCCGGGTAGCATTTTAAACACAATCCTATATTTACTGACAGAACTATTAAAAGATGATCTCTACCGAGAGTAGTTCAGTTGTTTTTTTCAGTTTTTGTGAGCAATTTAGAACATGCAGCTGTTTACGACTGTGGCGGCGGCTAGATGGACAGACAGAGTTTAGTGAGCGTCGTGGTTTTTCCAAATGACCCAATCCATAATGCTGTTGCGGTCGGTTAATATAGAAAACAACTTGTGAATACGATTCTGCGCTTCTGTGTATTTTTCTTGTTTTTTATTTGATTTTTATAATTCAATTTGGTTTCCAATTATTATTATGGATGTATGTTTGTGTTACTACGCTTGATGGTTTTAAATTTGAGTTTTTTTGTTGCCTGGCTAACTCCTTTGTGTGACATTATTCTGCACAATGGCCTGCGACGGGCTATGTGGATATTTGTAATGAAAATTGCAAATTTACCTAATGGGATTGCGTTAAGTTCTACGCAATATTCTATACCTCGAATAAAAAGTAATTTCTTTGTTATTTTTTATGTCTAATTTTCTATAAAAAAAGTTTTATATAAAAAAAAAACAATTTCACCGAAATATTCAAAAACACGATTTAAAACAAGTAAGGAAGGTCTAAAGTCGGGCATGACCGATTATATTATACCCTGCACCATTTTGTAGATCCACATTTTCGATACCATATCAAATCCATCAAATGTGCTGGGTGCCTTATATAAACGTTTTTTTTATACCCTCCACCATAGGATGGGGGTATATTAACTCTGTCATTCCGTTGGTAAAACATCGAAATATTGCTCTAAGACCCCATAAAGTATATATATTGTGGGACGTGGTGAAATTCTGAGTCGATCTAAGCATGTCCGTACGTCCGTCTGTTGAAATCACGCTAACTTCCGAACGAAACAGGCTATCGACTTGAAACTTGGCACAAGTAGTTGTTATTGATGTAGGTCGGATGGTATTGCAAGTGTGCCATATCGGTCCACTTTTACGTATAGCCCCCATATAAACGGACCCCCAAATTTGGCTTGCCGATCCTCTAAGAGAAGCAAATTTAAAAAATAAACTTTAAATTAACTATATATTGAATCAGATAGACTAAGACTTATTTTTGATCATTTTCCATCTTTAATTAATAGTTTTTTTTTTAATTAATAAAACATTGGCATTTGTTGGTATGTGAAATGCTTTATTTTAAAGAAGCCCCATCTTTGGTATGGTATCAATGCCAAAATCTTTCATAGAAGGTCGAAATCATTGTAACGAAGTAATCATTTTTTAAGTGTAGGTTCTTTCTGAAATAGCAAAACATATTTATACGTAATAATATTAGAAATCATGAGAAATTGGTCAACATTTTCTTAGATTGCTTAAATATAAATTCTAATGATAATTAAATATCGACGATATTTTCCATTTCTACAAACTAAAAGGACATTTAAAATTTTTCAATAATTTTCTATGATAAAAAATAAAAACTAAAAAACTATTTCAAAAATATTTTTTAAGTTAAAAATAAAAAAAATCAAATTTAATTGCATTTGCCATTTTTATAATTTTAAAAAATTTTTGTTTAATTTTTTTTCGTTTTAATGTCTATGTTAAGTTGCCCATGATGCGCTTAAATCGCTTTGTTAAATACCGTTCATGATTTTGCTAAATACCTTTCATTGTGATTTGTGGACAAACCACTATAGACGATAATACCGAAAAGTAGCAAGTGGGACAATATTAAACGTCGTTTATGTTGACATAGTAGTAGAATAGTAGTAGTAAACTGGACAAAACGAAATCATATGCAAAAGCACGCATGCGCATCGTCAGCTTTAAATTGTTACTTAAGAGCTACAAGTTCTTATTGCTGGAATTATTGCAAGCAATATGCGAAGTTGAAAGGTTTGGGATGTATGCAAAATTACGGGAATATTTACTTCTTATACATATGTGACTCATTTGCCCATTTGCATAGGCCATCTCAACCATGTTTAGACTTTAAGAAAATTCCTAGAACTATAAGGAAAATGAGCTTCATTAAAAAACTAGTGGGTGTTAACTATAATAGAATGGGTCGTCAATTTCATTTCGCATGTTTGTAAAATATTCCAGTAAAAAAATTTTCGCCATAGAAGCAGTAAAAATTTTCGTTTTGAATCGGGAAGCGGTGCACATCGGATACAAAGCAATATATTTAACATGGACTTGCCATAGGACTAAAATAAATTTCAGCTGCATTGATTTCACTTTAACTCTCCAGAGGTGTGAGATTTCAAAATTTCGCATTTCATTTACAAATAAGAGAATCAAATTTAAAGGGTGATACGGTCAAAATTTGGTCAATATAAGCTTGACGTATTTCTTTCAATTTTGCATTTAAAAAACCTGAACACCCCTCATTTTGAAGGTGTGTGTGTGTAGAATGTTGCTCCTATTTTGATTTTGGAATTCACTCTTCAGTTGTCAAAATGCCGTCCAAGCAAGAAGAGCAGCGTATCAAAATTTTGCTCGCGCATCGCGAAAATCCGAGCTACTCGCACGCAAAGCTGGCAAAATCGCTAAAAGTTGCCATATCAACCGTTACAAATGTAATTAAAGTGTTTGGGGAACGTTTGTCGACAACCAGGAAGTCTGGATCGGGAGGAAATCGAAAACCGGAAGCCGCTGAGACGACAAAGAGAGTTGCCGGTAGTTTCAAGCGAAACCCTAACCTCTCTCTCCGAGATGCCGCAAATAAGCTGGGTGTATCGTCCACAACCGTGCATCGAGCCAAAAAACGAGCCGGACTATCGACTTACAAGAAGGTAGTGACTCCAAATCGCGATGATAAACAAAATACGACGGCCAAAGCGCGATCCCGGAGGCTGTACACGACGATGCTGTCGAAGTTTGACTGCGTGGTAATGGACGACGAAACCTACGTCAAAGCCGACTACAAGCAGCTTCCGGGACAGGAGTTTTATACGGCAAAAGGAATGAGAAAGGTAGCAGATATTTTCAAGCACATAAAACTGTCAAAGTTCGCAAAGAAATATCTGGTTTGGCAAGCCATCTGTACCTGTGGCTTGAAAAGCAGCATTTTCATAGCTTCCGGGACTGTCAACCAAGAAATTTACGTGAAAGAGTGTTTGAATAAACGTCTGCTGCCTTTCTTGAAGAAATACGGTGGTTCCGTACTGTTTTGGCCGGATTTGGCATCTTGCCATTACGGTAAAAAGGCCATGGAGTGGTACGCCGCCAACAACGTGCAGGTGGTTCCCAAGGACAAGAGCCCTCCCAACACGCCAGAGCTCCGCCCAATTGAGAAATACTGGGCTATTGTCAAGCGGAACCTAAAGAAGACCAAAAAAACTGCTAAGGACAAGCAGCAGTTCAAGGCAAACTGGCTTTCTGCGGTGAAGAAGGTGGACAAGGTGGCTGTACAAAATCTGATGGCAGGTGTCAAGCGTGTGGCCCAGCAATTCGGATTTGGAAAAGCGAAAGCCTAACTGAATATTTGTCCTGAATTTTATACTAATTGAACTTGAAAAAGAAATTTAATTTGATTTTTTAAATAAACGATTTCACCGATTTACACGCGTTTTCCCTTGACCAAATTT
Source organism: Haematobia irritans (assembly GCF_050003625.1). Taxonomy (NCBI): domain Eukaryota; kingdom Metazoa; phylum Arthropoda; class Insecta; order Diptera; family Muscidae; genus Haematobia; species Haematobia irritans. The sequence continues at coordinate 185,157,256 of NC_134399.1, read as the reverse complement.
TGACCGTATCACCCTTTAAACTTTTTCTTAAATTTTTTAAAATTTGTATCTCTATATTAAAACCAGAGATGGTCCGAATGACCATTTTTTAAGTTTGTAAACGTCGAAATGTCTTATAAAAAGCAATAAAAGTAGTAAATGTAAACCTTTACGACATTCTTTAATTCGATTTTAAATTATTTTTTCAATATTTGAAAACTTTTCTCATAAGAAAATTTTATTTGTGTTTTTAGAATAGAAACGTACATTTGAAAAAACTTTGAAATCAACTCATTTCCAACTCGTCTTCAAATTATTCAAAACGGGTCGAACATAAGGCGTCAAACATCAAGTTTGCCGTTTCAATAAAGTCGGGTCTGGTTAACATTTTAATTTTTCTCGTACTTTTTTTTCTCAGATTAAGCCATTTATCAATATAAAAATTGTATATATGTCAAAGTGTTTTACATAGGCTTACGTTTTATGTCAAATACGTAGTAGCTTTCGACAGACCATCTCTGATTAAAACCTTTTGAACGATACTAGTACAAATTTCATTCAAAATTCTGACGCGAAATGTATCGGCACATCTTTTGAATATTTTTTGAAAATTTCCAATATTTTATTTGTCTTTACCGTTTTTTATAACTGGTCAAATTTCACACTAACTTCCGAACGAAACAAGCTATCGACTTGAAACTTGGCACAAGTAGTTGTTAGTGATGTAAGTCGGATGGTATTGCAAATGGGCCATATCGGCCAAAGCCAAATTTGGCTTGCGGGGACTCAAAGAGAAGCAAATTTCATCCGATCCGGCTGAAATTTGGTACATTTGATTCAGTTGAAATTTGGTACGCGGTGTTAATATATGGCCTCAAATACTCATGCAAAAATTGGTCGAAATGGGTTCACAATTATATATAGCCCCATATAAACCGATCCCCAGACTTGACCTCCCCCTTGGAAGAGCAAAATTCATCCAATTCGGTTGAAATTTGGTACATGATGTTAGTATATGGTATCCAACAACCATGCAGGAATTGGTTCATATTGGTTCATATCAGTCCATAATTATATATAGCCCCCATATAAACCGATCCACAGATTTGACCTCCGGAGCCTCTTGGAAGACCAAAATTCATCTGATTCAGTTGAAATTTGGTACGTGATGTTAGTATATGGTATCCAACAACCTTGCAGGAATTGGTTCATATCAGTCTATAATTATATATAGCCCCCATATAAACCGATCTCCAGATTTGACCTCCGGTGCCTTTTGGAGAAGCAAAATTCATCCGATCTGGTTGAAATTTGGTACGTGGTGGTAGTATATGATATTTTACAGCCATGCCAAAAGTGGTCCATATCAGTCCATAATCATATATAGCCCCCATATAAACCGATCCCGAGATTTGGTTTTGGAGCATCTTGGAGGAGCAAATTTCATTTGATTTAGGAACTAACTTTCAAACTAACTGAATGTACATTCAATTAGAAAATGTTGTATGTTGATTAAAAGTTTTTTTTTTTAATTAAGAGAACATTTTCTACTTTGATGTGTCGTTTATTGTTTGTTTATGTGCTTGTATTTACATTCATTCATTGAAATTCGGTAGCAAGATCAGTAGCCCAATATAAAGCATTACTTTAATTTATAGAATCCAAGCTTTTGACTCGGAATCAATACAAAAATTCCTGAATGAAGGTTAAAATCGTTAGACTCAAGAAAACATTTTTTGAGTGTAAGGTTAGACGCAGAAATTCCTAAAAATATCATCAAAATCGAATTTTCACTTGGACTTCATTCTTTTCTATAAATTTTCTCTATTAATTAAATTTATAACAAATTTTTAAATTTCCTAAGTCTTTTTTTTCTTCACTTAACAGATGCAAACTTTTATCCAAGACATTTTGTTTTGGTGTGGCAACACTTCTCTGCAGTTAAGTCTCAAAGGCCACACTGTTAAGAGCATACATATGTGAGAGAAAATCCACAAGTAAAACTCCATAGCCATGTAAATAGACGTACATATGCATATATGTGTGATGCATTTGTCCATCTGAACTTTACACCTTTGATCTATGACAACAACGATCTCTTACGACAATGTTGTTGTTGTACTACTGTATAGAGATGCAAGTCACCAGGTTGAATATGATTGCTCACAGCCACAGCCACAACAACAACTGCAACAATAAAATCAACCACAAAAGACTTAATGCAAAGTTAGTGTGAGGCTATTAGCTAGTAATACTAAAACATTGTCAGATCATAATTATTGCCAACAACAACAACAACTACAACACAAAAGCAGTAAGCTACCACCAAATGACAGTTGTAATTGTTCAAGTCAGTAGCAAAAGCCATATCACACCACACCACAAAGCTATTGCTCTAAACTTAACTACGGCTTAAAGAATAAAATTCACGTTGCGTTAAACAACAATAATAACGTCGAAAAATAATTGTTTTCTTAATTTTTTTGTTTCAGGTAACTTTATGAAAAAATATCATTCAGGTCAGTGTTAAAAACAACTTTGGTGGCAGGCGACAGATAGTGAGAAAACTTCAAAGACTTTTGCATATGAACAAAGCACACACACAAACAAACACGTGTGGTAAGAATACAAAAGAATCATTTAATTGCATTATAAATTTAATATTTTAATTGAAATATAAGTGTACGAGTATATGCAAGAGTGCAAAAGTGCGTGTGTTTGTGTTTATTTATTTGTTTGGCCATGTGACAGACGTTTAAAACAGCCATAAATTCACAGCTTGTATAATAATAGGCAGCATTTTGAAAAAGGTGAAATTAGTGGTACTATTAACAATGACAGTGTGGCTTCAAAAACACAAAAGGTTAAAACCTGCTGAGATCAATTAATTTCGTGATTTAAGACAAAAATAATTTGTGGTGTGTTCTCCAGATCTGGTTCCAGCGACTATTTCCTGTTCTCAGATCGCTGCAGAAAGTTCGCTGGGTGAAAAATGTTTCGATTGTGCATAAGCTAAAGGGCGGAATAACTATCTGCCAAAAATTCACTTCAAGGGAGGCTTTTGACCGTCCATGCGAAAAAGTTTGCTGATGAAAAACTCGCTTCAAAATTGTCTCAATTTTTTCAATTATCCCATGATATGAGGATAAAGAAGTTACATTTAAAATGACTACCAATTATACAAAAACGTATATTTTAGATAAATGGGTTCATTCTATCTATGGTAATTAAAGCATTAAGCTTAGGTCTAACATGGACAGTGAATTCTCTTTTAATTTTATTACAATAAAATTAACCTCCCACAAATGAACACATCAGAAATGTGAATAAAATGTAGACGAGAATTCACTGGATATCATTTTCTCCATATATTCCAAAACATAGGAAATTTGTATTTCAAATTAATTTTTATAGCACCTTACAAAAATAAAAATATTCAATTTCAGTTGTATTGTGTATCTCTTTTATATTTTTTGTTTTACTTTATTTAGGTTTTTTGAAAATGTATATCTATTTATTAACAAGAAAAATTATTTTGAAAAGATCGAGAAATGAATAATTAAATAATAAATAAAACCAGAACAATTAAATTAAAGTAAAAATCTAAATTAAAATAAAACAAGTGAGTAAAGCAGAAAGTCGGGCGGGGCCGACTATATCATACCCTAAACCACCCCTACTGAATTAGTAAACATTGTTTGTGGGCTATCAATGGTATAGGTTTGGGAAAAACCGCATTTCCACATTTAAGAGCATTAAGGGATACATAGGAGTTTTATCACAATCCGAACAGAAATGTCTGATATTAGGAGCTATAGTTGATTCTGAACCTACAGAGTTAGTATGCCACTAATATTGAGTCCATTATTAAACAACTGAGTAAAGTAGAAAGTCGGGCTGGCCGACTATATAATACCCTAAACCATCCCTACTGAATTAGTAAATATTGTTTGTGGGATATTAATGGTACAGGTTTGGGGAAAACCCGTACCATTGATCGCTCAATTAGTGTGGTAATAAATCCAAATTTCCGAAAATAGGGCAATAGATTTATGTAAGAGCTACATGTAAGTCTAAATATATCGGCTAATACATGTACTTTTGAAATTTGAGCAACATTGGTTAATAAATAACAGTATTATGGCCAAATTTGGGAAAATCGGGCGGTACATATATATGGGAGCTATACCTAAATTTGACCCGATTTCTTCCAAATTCAATAGCGTTCGTCTCTGTACCAAAAAAATAGCCACATACCAAATTTCATCAAAATCGGTTAATAATTGCGACCGGAATCCTGCGAACAACAAATACATGGTTGGACGGACGGACACCAAGCGCTAGATCGAAACTGGAGGTGATTCTAAGTCGATCGGTATATATTTTATGGGGTCAAAAATCACTATTTCTGGTAGGCACATTTTTTGGCAGATCAATGTTATTATACCCTGACCACTATGTGGTTTAGGGTATAAAAATCCTAAAATTTGACAAAATTTTCTATAGAAATAAAATTTGGACAAAATTTTCTATGGAACAAAAAATTTGACAAAATTTTCTATAGAAATAAAATTTTGAGAAAATTTTCTATAGAAATAAAATTTGACAAAATTTTCTGTGGAAATAAAATTTTGAGAAAATTTTCTATAGAAATAAAATTTTCTATGGAAATAAAACTTTGACAAAATTTTCTATGGAAATAAAATTTTGAGCAAATTTTCTATAGAAATAAAAATTTGAAAAAATTTTCTTTAGAAATAAAATTTGACAAAATTTTCTGTGGAAATAAAATTTTGAGAAAATTTTCTATAGAAATAAAATTTTAAGAAAATTTTCTATAGAAATAAAATTTTCTATGAAAATAAAATTTTGACAAAATTTTCTATGGAAATAAAATTTTGAGCAAATTTTCTATAGAAAATAATTTTGACAAAATGTTCTATATAAATAAAATATTGACAAGATTTTCTACAGAAATACAATTTTGACAAAATTTTTTCTAAAGAAATAAAATTTTGACAAAATTTTCTATAGAAATAAAAATTTGAAAAAATTTTCTATAGAAACAAAATTTTGACAAACTTTTTTCTATAGAAATAAAATTTTGACAAAATTTTCTATAGAAAAAAAATTTGACAAAGTTTTTTCTATAGAAGTAAAATGTTGGCAAACTTTTCTATGGAAATAAAATTTTGACAGAATTTTCTATAGAACTAATAAATTCACAGATTTTCTACAGAAATAAAATTTTGACAAATTTTTTTCTAAAGAAATACAATTTTGACAAAATTTTCTATAGAAATAAAAATTTAAGAAAAATTTCTATAGCAATAAAATTTTGACAAACTTTTTCTACAGAAATAAAATTTTGACAAAATTTTCTATGGAAATAAAATTTTGACAAACTTTTTCTACAGAAATAAAATTTTGACAAAATTTTCTATAGAAAAAAAAATTTGACAAAGTTTTATATGGAAATAAAATTTTGACAGAATTTTCTATAGAACTAATAAATTCACAGAATTTTCTATAGAAATAAAATTTTGACAAAATTTTCTATAGAAATAAAATTTGGACAAAATTTTCTATAGAAATAAAAATTTGAAAAAAAAAATTCTATAGAAATAAAATTTTGACAGAATTTTCTATAGAAATAAAATTTAGACAAAATTTTCTATAGAAATAAAATTTTGACAGAATTTTCTATAGAAATAAAATTTAGACAAAATTTTCTATAGAAATAAAATTTTGACAGAATTTTCTATAGAAATAAAGTTTTGACAAAATTTTCTATAGAAATAAAATTTTGAGAAAATTTTCTATAGCAATAAAGTTTTGACAAAGTTTTTTCCATAGAAATAAAATTTTGACAAACTTTTCTATGAAAATAAAATTTTAGGTTTGGGAAAAATTTTCTCCAAATTTTGATAGACTATTTTTGGCTCGATTGGCAACCGTATATTGCGAAATTATATAAACAGAGAGAGGAGAAAAAGATAAATTCTTAGAAAAATCAGAACAAGCAAAACAATTACTGAATTTTTGTATAGCCTACACGCAAAAAATAATTCTTTCCTCCCAAACGAAATTTTAGACAAACAAAGTTCGTTTCTCATTTGCTTTTCGCTGTAAGGAAGTGTATTTGGAAGAAAAGTATATACTTTTTGTGATAAACGTTTATTATTTTCCAGGATGTAAAAACACTTTCATAAAGACTACCTCAAAAAAAAAATATTTTTCTTGCTAACTGCATTTTCCCTCACATCTTTCTCATATCCACGAGGTTTTTTAGTTCTTAACACCTTTTCCTGTAATACCAACAATGTAGAAGAAATTATACGATTTTATAAATTTTTAAAATTTTTTTTTACCTTTCGCCTGGACGGAGAATCGAACCGCGGACCATGCAGTTTGTAAGCCAACACACTAACCACTGAGCTTTGTACCTGTTATGGTCATCAATAGATAATTATCCATATAAGTTATATTTATATAGCATAGCTTGTGGCGCCCACGAACCGAATAAACAAAGTTTATTTAACAGACACAAACATTTAGTTTGGCACCGTGGTGCAGTGGTTGCTACGTCCGACTTGCATGCCAAGGGTCGTGGGTTCGATCCCAGCTTCGACCAAAGTTTTTTTTTTTCTTTTTACATATATACCAGATATGTTCGGAAGATTCCCAAAAAATGTTCAACTTTACATTGTACTATATTAAATTTTGAACTGTAAAATGTGTCTTATTAAAGACCTAAAGTCAGAAAAGAAGAGTGTTTGATATAAACGAAATGGACTGTGTTTTTGTTTCAAAAATAACTTTTTTTATTAAAAAATAAAAATTTTGTGACAAACGAATATTTTGGTGATAAAAGTTTAAAATTTTCGAAGCAATTCAAAAAACTCTAACAAAAGAAAAACGTTTTCGGTACACGTTTTCCAAACGTTTTTTTTTTCTTTGGGTGTATAATTAGACCTGGTAATAGAAGTTTTCCCTGGAAATATCCTTATATGCCTCTACTGCTGGCCAGCATTTTATTTCAAGCCATTGTATATTGCCTTGCATACGATATTGTTTCTATTTACAAACATTTTTCGTAAGTCTGATTCATTCTATCCCTATATAAAATTAGTTTTAGTATGAATTCTACCATTCAATACTGGGTTTAATTAGCAGCTATATTCCCTTGTCACAAGGAATGACTAATGAAACAAAATGTTTCTTTTTTATTATTTGTTTTTGCTTTAACTGTTAAATAAATATTGAATATTGTCTGATTAGACAGGTGGTGTATGAGTTTTTTAGGCTTCATTTGTGTACAGCTCTCTTTCGGGTGATACAAACAATCATAGAGTTATAGAGCATAAAGGTATGAATTGTTTTTTTTTTTTTTTAATTTTTGGAAGCTTTTTTTTTTAGAGTATTTCTTTCACATATAAATATTTTTTTGTGTTGTCAATTGAAGATAATTAGGAATTTTTTTAAATAATACATTTATGTGTATACCCATAAAAAAAGCTGTATAACCCAATTTGAGGTTTTAAATAAATAATTCAATTTATTTTGATATTTGACAATATGGTGTATTTAAGATCTTTAGTATTTTGAGTAGTTGAGTTATTCATGTATAGATGTATGTGTCGATGAGTGTATTGGTGTGTGAACATACAGTACAGTTAGATAAGATAACTGCTAAAAGCTATCATTAGAATATTTGTGTGAGAATTAAACAATATGTCCATATAAATTCTAATAAACAACAATAACACTAACAAAACTATGAGAATACAGCTAATTGAGATAAAGTCTTATCAGACAAAAACAAAAAACTACACCAAAAAATAAAATAAACACTTCAATGTACTTCAGGTTATTTTGAAAAGGTTCGTAAATGTTACCAACTAATATCAAAAGGATGAGTCATTATTCATTTATATTTGTTTTGGATTTTTTTTTTCTCTTGTGTGAGGCAAAGCGTCAAATTTGTTATCTACACTGGAAAAAGAGGGTTTTATAAGAACTGATTACATATCCTACATTATTTACATAATTTTTTTTAGAATAAAGAGCTCCTTTAAAATTGCATATTTGGCTCGAAATCACCAACAACAATATCCTGAAGCAAGGGTCTAACTTTTTGTTTCCAAGCAAAATTACATCAATAATGTTACTTTTTCTTTGAAACTTTAAGCATAACTAAATAATTTGTCGTAGTTAATTAATATTTAATTTGTGGAAACAACTAAACGTTTTTTTTTTTTTTTTGAGTGTACAAACCAAACATTCTTCATTTAAAGCAACTTTTTCAGTACTCTTTAATTATTATTATTATCTTATCTAAGGAATCTACTTAGTAGAGAAATTAAAATTCATTGTTATCTGATGAAAATAAAAGTGTTTTCACATTACGTTTGCTTGATTCATCGTGGAAACCACAATGTGTTTGGCTATAAAACCAACTAGTGAGAAATGAAGGGCCGAATCTCATATATTATCCATAAATAATTTAAATCATTAAGCTCTGCTGCAAACATTTGTTAATTGTCTACAGATTTGTATTATAAAAAAAATATACTATATTGAAATTTAAAATTATGTAAATTTTGTTATAATTTTTTTTAAATACGATTTTATTATTTTAAAGAAATTTAAAATTATATAAATTTTGTATCCTAAACATTGGCTTGGATAATCTTTGATAGTAGGTCAATATTTCTGTTAGTGTGTCTATAATGAATAGCCCAGCAAAAAAAAGCGTCGCCAAAAAGGTAATGAAAATGTTATTTTTGAATCCGGAAGTGGTGAAAAATTGACGCAGGAGCGATAAATTTAACATGGGCTTGTCATAGGACGGAAGTCCTCCATTTCAACAGCCGTTGCACTGAATTTGCATCACTTCGTAAATTAAAATACTCTGTGATATTTTGTCAAATAAATAATTTTTATATTTTTTTATAATTTTTAATGGATTCTAACACTTGTCGGAAACGTTTGACCTCAGAATTTTCAAAAATTCACAATTTTTTCAGATTGGATTTAGCATTTTTTTCGACAAAATTAAAATTATTTGTACCATTTTATGAATTATTCTTATTCTGTTTTTAACATATTTGAAACAAAACAAGTAAGGAAAGTCTAATGTCGGGCGGGGCCGACTATATTATACCCTGCACCACTTTGTAGATCTAAATTTTCGATACCATATCACATCCGTCAAATGTGTTGGGGGGCTATATATAAAGGTTTGTCCCAAATACATACATTTAAATATCACTCGATCTGGACAGAATTTGATAGACTTCTACAAATATATAGACTCAAAATTTAAGTTGGCTAATGTACTAGGGTGGAACACAATATTAGTAAAAAAATATGGGAAACATTTAAATCTGAAGCAATTTTAAGGAAACTTCGCAAAAGTTTATTTATGATTTATCGTTCGATATATATGTATTAGGATTTTAGGAAAATTACACTCAAAAAAAAGTGAACTCTCTATTTCACTAAAGCCATATTAACTTTATATTAGTTCATAGAATCATTATGTTTGGAAAAAGTTTATTTTAGTCAAATAATTTTTTGCGTATGTTAGTTAAATGAACTAAAAAACGGGAAAAAGTTATACACAAATAAAGCATAAAGATTTCCTAATTTCGTATTTCTTACAAAATAGTTCATTATTTCTTTAAATTTGCAAATTTTACCAAAAATGTGTCCATCATGAACTTCGTATGTCACTAAAGACATTCTTGCAATTTTGAACTCCAAGATTTCTCTTAAAACTACAAAATTTTCTTCAACTACTGAAAAAATTTAGTTATGTCTAATAAATTTTCTTGAATTTGTCGAAAAATATTTACTTATTTTTGTCATATCGGAGTGATGTCAGCGCTTGTAATACCGTTTAGTTAAAATTTTCTAAAAAAGTTCCAAATTTTCTAAAATTAATCGAAAGTTATCTTTCCTGGTAGGTTCACTGTTTTTTCAGTGTAGCGTCATTTTCGACTAAGCAGTGGCGATTTAACAAGGAACATATATATGGGAGCTATATCTAAATCTGAACAAATTTGGCACGCATAGCAACAATGCTAATTTTACTCCCTGTGCAAAATTTCAACTAAATCGGAGTTAAAAATTGGCCTCTGTGGTCATATGAGTGTAAATCGGGAGAAAGCTATATATGGGAGATATATCCAAATCTGAACCGATTTCAACCAAATTTGGCACGCATAGTTACAATGCTAATTCTACTCCCTATGCAAAATTTCAACTAAATCGGAGCAAAAAATTGGCCTCTGTGGGCAAATGAGTGTAAATCGGACGAAAGCTATATATGGGAGCTATATCCAAATCTGAACCGATTTGGCTGATATTTTGCAAGTTTTTCGAGACCCATAAAATATTCGGATGTACGGAATTTGAGGAATATCGGTTGATATACACGCCAATTATGACCAGATCGGTGAAAAATATATATGGCAGCTATATCTAAATCTGAACCGATTTTTTCCAAAATCAATAGGGATCGTCTTTGAGCCGAAACAGGACACTATACCAAATTTTAGGACAATCGGACTAAAACTGCGAGCTGTAATTTGCACGCAAAAATACATCAACAGACAGACAGACGGACAGATAGACAGACGGACATCGTTAAATCGACTCAGAATTTAATTCTAAGCCGATCCGTATACTAAAAGGTTGGTCTATGATTACTCTTTCTTGGCGTTACATACAAATGCACAAACTTATTATACCCTGTACCACAGTAGTGGTGAAGGGTATAAAAAGTTAAAATTACCCATTAAAAGTATGAAAAAACCAAGTTATAAAAAATTGAATTAAAAGAACTTCCTAGGTAGTTAAAATAAAGAACATCATTGGGAGTGCATCTTCTGGAAGTGCTTTTAAAGTTGTGCCTTTGGAAGAACTTCCAAATTTTTTGCTGGGAGGATTGTTTATTAATCTGTCATAACTGGTCTTTTTTTTTTTGAGATATGCAAAAATTATAGCTTTTTTAGATTTTCACATTCACGTCAGCTATTTTTATTGGGAAAACTACAGATTCCAATTATTAAATATATTTACAATTACTGAAATAGAGCTTCAAAATCCCAATCATTGATTGATTGACTAATTAAAACGTTTACTGATTCAATAAATAATTTATGTGATTTTTATTATAAAATTAATTGTACGAATTATTTTTTAATAGAATATTTTTCAAAAATTGTGGGAAAATCTATAAAAGAAATTCAGCTCGAAAGAACCATATATAGGGGGTATGATATCAAAATATGGACCTACATTTATGTAATATTATATGTTAGTAAATAGAAATAATATCAGCTATTTTGGATCTTGGCCTACCTGCAAACAAACAAAAAAATAATCTGTACTAAATATAAAATTTCCTCCAAAAACAATGTTTAGCAGTTTCAAAGATTTTGGTTTTTCTTTAATGAGTTTTCCACTGAGTCCATGCCAAGGAAACCATGAATTATATTAAGGATATATAGGCGCAGTTCATGTTTAAGTTTTGTATACTTAACAATTTTAATTTATTGCCAATTTACAAAAAATCATCGATCTAAAGGATGAATTCTATAATATTCAAGAAGTGTGTCAGATTTATGAAAGCCAATTTTGCCTCAATTTAACGGATTTTCCTTTATGTAAATATATGCATTTTACAGACCAATATATGATAAGTTTATCGACATTTAATCGATTAAAAATCTCGTTGTTTCAGATAAATAAGTCTCCTACACTGAAAGGATTTTCTTTTCTGAAGAACGAAATGTTAAATAAAACATACTTCTTAAGTTAAAATATTTTCTTTACAAACAAATACAAATATTTAGAGGCAAGCGTTGCATTGTTTGTCATAAATCCAGGTACATTTGCACTTAAAGTGATAACTTTACATTAAAGAGGAATTTCGTTTGTCTAAAATTTCCTTCCGGAGGAAAGTATTGTTTCTTTGAGTGTATGCTGCGCTAAAATCGTATTTACATTTTAAGGTTAATTTTTAAAATTTGTTACAACAATTTTCCCCAGTCCAATGATTTTTTTTATTTCAGTATGTCTCAAAAATTTTATGAACCAAACGTGGGTATACATTTCAATGAGAATAAAATTTCCATACAAGTTTTAAAAATAATAAAAATGAACTACAGATTTTGATGATTTTTTTCTTTACTTTTAGTTCGATTTTACTTTTTACGAAAAGGAATAATTTCGTAAATTGTAGATCAAAATCAAAAAATGTTAGTAAATATTCGTTTAACAATATATTATATAAATCTCTAAAAATGGAATACAATTTAGTTCAATTTTCGCACGTTGTAGTTAAATTCTCCCTTAATACAGAAGGCTTTTTTCTGTTTAATGTATTAGTATTAAACAGAAAAAATATTCTTCTAAAGAAAAAACTTTCTAACTATTTCAGTTATTATAAAAATTGATGACAAGGACTTCAGATAAATCTTCTTATTTACATATTTTCCAAGTTTCCCATTGTTTTGTACGTCTCTAAAACTCATTGACAAATTCAATCATAGGATAATAATTTTGGAATTAAAAAAAACACGTTCCTCCCATCGTTAGTTGACATCAATACAAACATTTCTTAAGGCAATAACATTATCAAATAATTGTTCCAAAATAATAACTTACCTTCTAAACTGGATGTGCTTAGCTCCCCCCCGAAAAAAAGAGAGGAAACTTGCTAGACTCGAAAACGGTGATATTTAAGAGTCTTCTTATGGGTTTTTTGTATTAGATTCGTTATTATAAGCGGTCTTTTTGCATTTATCAAACGTAATAAACATTAATATACAAATTAATTATAGATACAATCAATCGGATCAAACAAACGTTGAGAGAGAATAAGAGGCACACACGCAGTTAAATATAATTAAATATTATGTAAGTTTTTCTGTTTTAATATTTCTTTTTTACACTTCTGTATCAAAATTTTAACGTATCTGTTTTTCCAGTTCTTTATAATTTATTTAAATCGGAAATTTCCCAATTTTTTTTACTCAGTCTTTTTTTTTGCCGTTTTTAACTTTGAATTGAGGCTAGTTTTGTTGATTCAGCAAAATCCCATATTAAAGTCTAAAGTGCTAAATGCACAATAACGAGTAGACCAGCGCCTGAACAAACAAACTGCAGAAAAAAACGAATTTTAAGAGACGTTCGGACGGATATCAAATAACCGCAAAATTCAACAAAATTTTTCAAAATTCGGTAACAAAGCAATTCATTCGAATTAAAGGCGATAACAGCACACGTCTATGAATAAGTCAACGTTTTTCTCTTTGCAGAAAAAATTAAATTTGATTATTTATTTTTTTTTTTTAATTTTAATGAAGCCTCATTAACAGATTTTGTTTACAACAGAACACAAGTTGTAATTGTTTATAATTTGTTTTTTTCATATTCTTTACAAAAAAAGCTGTTGATGTTTTTTTTACAATTGTTCTTTAATTCATTTTTTTAAACGCGCGTTTTTTTTTTTTCTTTTATTTTATTTTAACGACAACACGTTGTTAACGTTTGCTCTTGTGATCGAGGAATGACAAAACCAACCTGTAGCTTAACTACAGCAACCTCACAACCAAAGTGAGTGTTCAAGTATGGGTTTGGGTTGTACATGAGATTGATGATAGAGTGAGAGAGTGTGAGTATTTATTCTACAATGCATTCCCTACACTAACACTCGTATGCTAAAGAACTCAACTCATTTTGTGGAGAATGCAAACACATACATCCTCTTAACGGTTGGCTATTTTGGGGTTTTGTGATCATGTGAGTATACAAATAAATGTTGGTGCATATGAAAATGTGGGTAAGTCCAATAACTATGAATGCTTCGTTGGGTTGCTGATCTAGCTACATGTACACAAATACATACATATATATAGAAAATAATGTTACAAATGAAAAAAAAACTTCCATACCGGCCATATGAATTTGTTTTCGGCGGCGTTTTTCTTGTCATGAATCTGTTAACTTACTAGAGAGCGAGAGAGCAAGAAAATTCTTACCGGTATAATAGCGAAATATAGAACTTATAGAAAAAAATCATTAATGCTTTTTTCACAGTTTTGTATAACTAAAATCCCAAATTAATCCGTATAAATTGTTGAAGATTTAACAAAACTGAATTTTCAAATTTACATTCAAATCTTTCAGATTTGGTTTCTGATTCCTTCTATTTGTGCAAACATGTAAATCTTTCATAATAAAGAAATAAAAAGAAAAAAAAATACTATTTTGAGTTTTTTTTCTGTAGAAATACATTTTTAAGAGACCACAATAAAATTTGGTCAATAGAAATAAAATTTTGAGAAATTTTTCAAGAAGTAAAATGTTAAACATGTTTCTTTATAAAGAAAATTTTGAATTTTCTGTATAACAAAAATTTGACAAAAGATAATAAAATGTTGAGAAATTTTTTTATAGAGTAAAATTTCAAGAAAAAAAATCTTGACAAAATCTTGGGAAAATTTCGGGAAAATTTTCAATAGAAATAAAATGTTAAGAAAATTTTCAATAGAAATAAACTGTTGGGAAAATTTTCAATATAAATAAAATTTTGACAAAATTTTCCACAGAAATAAAATTTGGACAAAATTTTCTATAAAAATAAAATTTTGACAAAAATTTTTATAGAAATAAAATTTTGGCAAAATTTTTACAGAAATAAAATTTTGACAAAATTTTCTATAGAAATAAAATTTTGACAAAATTTTCTATAGAAATAAAATGTTGACAAAATTTTCTATAGAAATAAAATGTTAGGAAAATTTTCAATAGAAATAAAATGTTGGGAAAATTTTCAATATAAATAAAATTTTGACAAAATATTCCACAAAAATAAAATTTGGACAACATTTTCTATAGAAATAAAATTTTGACAAAATTTTCTATAGATATAACTTTGGCAAAATTTTCTATAGATATAAACTTTGACAAATTTTTCTATAGAAATAAAAATTTTGAGAAATTTTTCTATAGAAAAAAAATTTTGACAAAATTTGCTATAGAAACAAAAATTTTGACAAAATTTTCTATAGAAATAAAATTTTGGCAAAATTTTCTATAGAAATAAAATTTTGACAAAATTTTCTATAGAAATAAAATTTTGACAAAATTTTCTATACAAATAAAATTTTGACAAAATTTTCTATAGAAATAAATTTTCTCCAAAAGCCAATACTGCACTCAACAAACTGTAAACCCACCAGGAAGGAAAATGTTGGTTAATCTTTATAAATTTAGATAATTTTAACTAAACACCCATTCACTCCGATGTCACAAAAATAAGCAAATATTTTTCAACAAATTCAATAAAAAATTGTAGACTATTATTTTTTTCAACCGTTAAAGAAATTTTCAGAGTTTAGTTAGTTTTTTGGTACATTTAGAACTTTTTGGGGATTCTTTTTTGTTTGTTTTTATAACAGCATCAAGCAGTCTAGACAATGAATGGACTATTTTTTTGTTTTATTTGTACATACACTGAAAAAATATTTACGTGATATTAAAGATTATGCAACCTAACTTTTAGAATGAGCAATTTACAAAATATTAAGCCAACTTTAAAATAGTGAAATTTTAATTACAACAAAGTTTATAATCTTTACTTCAAAAATTTTTATACCCTCCACCATAGGATGGGGGGTATATTAACTTTGTCATTCCGTTTGTAACACATCGAAATATTGCTCTAAGACCCCATAAAGTATATATATTCTGGGTAGTGGTGAAATTCTGAGTCGATCTGAGCATGTCCGTCCGTCCGTCTGTTGAAATCACGCTAACTTCCGAAGAAACAAGCTATCGACTTGAAACTTGGCACAAGTAGTTGTTATTGATGTAGGTCGGATGTGGTATTGCAAATGGGCCATATCGGTCCACTTTTACGTATAGCCCCCATATAAACGGACCCTCAAATTTAGCTTGCGATTGTTCTAAGAGAAGCAAATTTCATCCGATCCGGCTGAAATTTGGTACATGATGTTAGTATATGGTCCTTAACAACCATGCAAAAATTGGTCCACATCAGTTCATAATTATATATAGCCCTTATATAAACCGATCCCCAGATTTGGCTTGCGGAGCCTCTAAGAGAAGAAAATTTCATCCGATCCGGCTGAAATTTGGTACATGGTGTTGGTATATGGTCTCGTAACAACAATGCAAAAATTGGTCCACATCGGTCAATAATTATATATAGCCCCCATATAAACCGATCCCCCGATTTGGCTTGCGGAGCCTCTAAGAGAAGCAAATTTCATCCCATACGGCTGAAATTTGGTACATGGTGTTAGTATATGGTCTCTAATGACCATGAAAAATTGGTCCACATCGGTACATAATTATATATAGCACCCATATAAACTAATCACCAGATTTGACCTCCGGAGCCTCTTGGAAGACCAAAATTCATCTGATTCAGTTGAAATTTGGTACGTGGTGTTAATATATGGACTCAAACACCCATGCAAAAATTGGTCGAAATCGGTCAATAACTATATATAGGCCCATATAAACCGATCCCCAGATTTGACCTCCGGAGCCCCTTGGAAAAGCAAAATTCATCCGATTCGGTTGAAATTTGGTACGTGATGTTAGTATATGGTATCCAACAACCATGCAGGAATTGCTTCATATCAGTCCATAATTATATAGCCCCCATATAAACCGATCCCCAGATTTGACCTCCGGTGTCTTATGGAGAAGCAAAATTCATCCGATCTGGTTGAAATTTGGTGCGTGGTGGTAGTATATGATATTTAACAACCATGCCTAACTAGGTCCATAATCATATATAGCCCCCATATAAACCGATCCCGAGATATGGTTTTGGAGCATCTTGGAGGAGCAAATTTCATCCGAGTCAGTTGAAATTTGGTACATTGTGCTAGTATATGGCCGTCAACAACCATGCCTAACTAGGTCCATATCTGTCTGTAGTTATATAGCCCTCAGGTAAATCGATCCCCAATCACACAAAAATTGGTCCATATCAAGTTCATAATTGTATATAGCCCCCATATAAGCGACCCCCATATTTCAATTCTGGCTCCCTACGTACCGTGCAAAAGTCCATATCGATTCGTAATTATTTGTAGACTTAACTACACATACCTTTTTTGTCTAATATATACCACGTATGGACTAACTCACAATTTAGAAAACGATTTAAGATACCACAACCCAAGAAATTCGATTGTGGACGACAGTCTTTCGTAGAAGTTTCTACGCAATCCATGGTGGATAAGATTCGGCCTGGCCGAACTTACGGCCATATATACTTGTTTTCATTAAATTTAGGACACAAATTTTCCCCCCTGTTCTGGTTTCCGAATTCACAAAACGCAAAATTAAATTGCCAAAAACTCTTCAGCCGATACATATTTAGACCTAAAATGTTTACAAATTAATTTCCATTCCAGTAACATTTTCTATTAGAATGTTCGTAAATACTTTTTAAAATAATTATTTTTGGAGCAGATATTTTTAATAAATTTTACCTTTTTGTTTTCATTCATATTTTGAAAAGTAATCGCAACAATTTTGATAAGAACACCAATGGGACAAATAAAACTTATAAATTAATATAGTACTTGCCAAACCTTGATGTTGTAAGTCAATGCTATTTTAGGCAGTTTGTATGTCCAATTTTTTTCGAATCAAAATTATACGTCAGTCTACATTATAACTTTGCGTATGTCACATATGCATAATTGCTTGTGGTTTCCATTTTTTCATTTTTATTCCTCGAAACATATAAAACCATATCACAAATCCATTCCATCGTTAGACGTCAATTGTTTTGTGGTCATTTGCTGCGAGTAAGTAATTTGCCCTTTTTGTATATTTATAAATTATGAATATATAGAAAAAAAAACGTGTGCTCTTATTTATAAGAAAAAGTTCATTGAGTCTTAGAATTTCTATGTCGTGGATAAAATAAACATTCACAATGTTAATGGAATATACAATAAAAATAAGGTTGTGTTATAAGTCTGCGTACGTTATGTAGTAGACACAATGGAAATCCTTTTTTTCTACATGCAAAAGAAATTCATTTAGGTAAACAAAAATATTCACATACCAGCAAAGTTTCTGATTTTCACACTCTTATCGGTTTTCTAAGTAATAGTTTATCTAATAAAAAGAATTTCCAGAAATTTCAAAGCGAAAAGAATGCATTCATTTCAACACTTTTAAATATACTAGAAAAAATGGGCCCACAAAACTTTTATTTTTGAATCTGGAAATGGTGCAAAATAGAATCGGTTTTGTAATAGGATGAGGAGTAATATTTTCAATACCCTGCACCACTTTGTAATATTTTAGATCTCAAATCCTTTAAATTTGTTGGGTGCTGTGTGTTGGGTCCCATATACATATATTTAAATCTAACCCGATTAGGCTAATGCACTGGGCCGAAGGATATAGATGACGAGTTACTTTTTATATTTCTATAGAAAAAATAAAATGTTGACAAAATTTTCTATAGAAATAAAAATATTAACAAAGTTTTCTCTAGAAATAAAATTTAGATAAAATTTTCTATAGAAATAAAATTTTGACAAAATTTTCTATAGAAGTAAAATTTTGACAAAATTTTTTATAGAAATAAAATGTTGACAAAATTTTCTATAGAAAAAAATTTTGACAAAATTTTCTATAGAAATAAAATTTGGACAAAATTTTCTATAGAAATAAAAATTGTCAAAGTTTTCTATAGAAATAAAATTTTGACAAAATTTTCTATAGAAATACAATTTTGACAAAATTTTCTATAGAAATAAAATTTTGACAAAATTTTCTATAGAAATAAAAATATTGACAAAATTGTTTATAGAAATAACACATTCTCTAGAAATAAAAAGTTGACAACATTTTCTATAGAAATACAATTTAGATAAAATTTTCTACAGAATTAAAATTTTGACAAAATTTTCGATAGAAATAAAATATTCCCGTGTAAAAATTGGTGGATCTGGCCAGATATTATTAGATCTCCTGCCATATCTGATTAGATATGATAGTAGACAGATCCGAAAAATGGTAATATCTGATCAGATCTAATTCTAAAGGAATTAGATCTGACCAGATCTTAAATTTGGCCCACATCTAATTATATCTAATTTGATATAATTAGATGTTAATATATCTAATTATATATAATTTTATCTACAAATTTCCAAAATTAGTAAAATTACAGTAACTAATAAAAAAGATTTATTTTGTGGTCTTATAATGAAAGGAGTATTTAATATTATAAGTTGGATCAAACATTAAAGGAATTAAAAAAAAAAAAAACAATAAAAACACAATATTTCTATAGAAAATTTTGACAAAATTTTCTATAGAAATAAAATTTTGACAAAATTTTCTATAGAAATAAAAATATTGACAAAATTGTCTATAGAAATAACACATTCTCTAGAAATAAAAAGTTGACAACATTTTCTATAGAAATACAATTTAGATAAAATTTTCTATAGAAATAAAATTTTGACAAAGTTTTCTATAGAAATAAAATTTCGACAAAATTTTCTATAGAAATAAAATTTTGACAAAATTTTCTATAGAAATAAAAAATATTGACAAAATTGTCTATAGAAATAACACATTCTCTAGAAATAAAAAGTTGACAACATTTTCTATAGAAATACAATTTAGATAAAATTTTCTATAGAAATAAAATTTTGACAAAGTTTTCTATAGAAATAAAATTTCGACAAAATTTTCTATAGAAATAAAACTTTGACAAAATATTCTATGTAAATAAAATCTTGGCAAAATTTCCTATTGAAATAAAAATTGACAAAGTTTTCTCTAAAAATAATATTTTGACAACATTTTCTATAGAAATAAAATTTTGACAAAATATTCTATAGAAATAAAATTTTGACAAAATTTTCTATAGAAATAAAATTTAGACAAAATTTTCTATAGAAATAAAATGTTGACAAAATTTTCTATAGAAATAAAATTTTGACAAAATTTTCTATAGAAATACAGTTTTGATAAAATTTTTTATAGAAATACAATTTTGACAAAATTTTCTATAGAAATAAAATTTGGACAACATTTTCTATAGAAATAAAATGTTGACAAAATCTTCTCTAGAAATAAAATTTTGACAAAATTTTCTATAGAAATAAAAATATTGACAAAATTGTCTATAGAAATAAAACTTTCTCTAGAAATAAAATGTTGACAACATTTTCTACAGAAATAAAATTTTGACAACATTTTCTATAGAAATAAAATTTTGACAAAATTTTCTATAGAAATAAAATTTTGACAAAATTTTCTATAGAAATAAAATTTTGACAAAATTTTCTATAGAAATAAAATTTCGACAAAATTTTATAAAGAAATAAAATTTTCTATAGAAATAAAGTTTTGACAAAATTTTCTATAGCTATAAAATTTAGATAAAATTTTCTATAGAAATAAAATCTTGACAACATTTTCTATAGAAAAAAAATTGACAAAGTTTTCTCTAGAAATAAAATTTTGACATTTTCTATAGAAATAAAATTTAGATAAAATTTTCTATAGAAATAAAATTTAGATAAATTTTTTTACAGAAATACAATTTTGCCAAATTTTCTATAGAAATAAAATTTGGACAAAATTTTCTATAGAAATAAAATGTTGACAAAATTTTCTATAGAAATAAAATGATGACAAAATTTTCTATAGAAATAAAATTTTGACAAAATTTTCAATAGAAATAAAATTTGGACAAAATTTTCTATAGAAACAAAAATATTGACGAAATTGTCTATAGAAATAAAAATTGAAAAAGTTTTCTCTAGAAATAAAATTTTGACAAAATTTGCTATAGAAATAATATCGGCATTAACTTCCTTCAAGAAGAAACTGAAAACATATTTGATAAACAACATTGAAATACTTCTAGTGTTTTAACATGCATACTTCATACTAAAACACCCAATGTAATTAAATTAAATTAAATCTGTACCTATAGAATTTGTTAATAGGATGTAATTTAAATTAAATTTTTGCTAGTGTTAATTGCCAGCTAGCCTCTACAAAGCCAAAGTTGGCGCTAAGGCATACTATGAATTGTAATGCAACAATATTTTGAATAAATAAAAAAAAAATAAAATTTTGACAAAATTTTCTATAGAAATAAAATTTTGACAAATTTTTCTATAGAAATAAAATTTTTAAAAAATTTTCTATGGAAATAAATTTTTTACAAAATTTCCTATCGAAATACATTTTTGACAAAATTTTTTATAGAAATAAAATTTTGACAACATATTCTATAGAAATAAAATTTAGATAAAATTTTCTATAGAAAATGTTGACACATTTTTTTATAGAAATAAAATTTTGACAAAATTTTCTATAGAAATAAAATTTTGACAAAATTATCTCTAGAAATAAAATTGACAAAATTTTCTATAGATATAAAATTTTGAATAATTTTCTATAGAAATAAAATTTTGACAAAATTTTCTATAGAAATAAAATGTTGACAAAATTTTCTATAGAAATAAAATTTTGACAAAATGTTCTATAGAAATAAAATTTTGACAAAATTTTCTATAGAAATAAAAATATTGACAAAATTGTCTATAGAAATAAAAATTAAGAAAGTTTTCTCTAGAAATAAATAATAAAAAATAAAATAATAAAAAATAATAAAATTTTCTATAGAAATAAAATTTTGACAAAATTTTCTATAGAAATACAGTTTTGATAAAATTTTTTTATAGAAATACAATTTTGACAAAATTTTCTATAGAAATAAAATTTGGACAACATTTTCTATAGAAATAAAATGTTGACAAAATTTTCTAAAGAAATAAAATTGTGACAAAATTTTCTATAGAAATAAAATTTTGACAAAATTTTCAATAGAAATAAAAGTTTGACAAAATTTTCTATAGAAATGAAATTTTGACAAAATAGAAATAAAGTTTATAGTTATAGAAATAGTTTATAGTTATAGAAATAAAGTTTTGACAAAATTTTCTATAGAAATAAAATTTTGACAACATTTTCTATAGAAGTAAAATTTTGACAACATTTTCTATAGACATAAAATTTTGACAAAATTTTCTATAGAAATAAAATTTTGAAAATTTTTCTATAGAATTAAAATTTTACAAAATTTTCTATAGAAATAACATTTTGACAAAATTTCTATAGAAATAAAATTTTGACAAAATTTTCTATGGAAATAAAATGAAGGTTTGGTAAAATTTTCTTAAAATTTTGTAAATTATTTTTGGCAGGAGTGGCAACCGTGCTCAGGGGCCAACCCTAAGCATTATAGACTATCTAGTCTCCTTCTTGGTATTGCAAACAAATCATCATAGCTGAAGGAAATAAACCACCGTGAAAAACATTTTGGAGAGTATATTATCCACTACACTATGGTGGGTCTTGTGCAAAGGTATGACGCCACGAACATGTTAGGGTATAGTATAGTCGCTTTATCAGACTTTAGACTTTCTTGGCTATTTACTTCGCACTCCCTCAGTGTCGAAGATGCAATCTACCAACAACAAGGTTTGACATTCCCTCGAAATTATGATTAATAGGTTGTTGACTACTCGCATAGCGTTAAGAAGTTCATTTGTCCAACGTTTACAAGTCAGATTAGCTGAAACATGCACGTGTAAGCGTTCTCAAATCCACTTTTTTGTCTTTTTTTTTTGGAACCAACCAACAAAGTAAATATGTGACTCCCGAGACTCTATATCCCATTGATATCTAGTATTTGCACAGTGCATTAAACGACAGAGACAACAAAAATTTTGAAGATAATACCATTAATTTTTTTTCTTTACCGTTTTGATGCTAAAGATACTCGGAGTTGTATCGTTGCTACAACGACAGACGCTCTTGTACATGGACGACGCAACTGTGTTGTTTGTTTATTCTATCGTATCGGAGTTTTTACGCTCACACACAAATGAACGATCGGACTGCGTTATTGTTATTTGCTTATGTTTTACGTAGGTACCGTGGTGTTTTTCCTACACCTCCCTTGTTTTCTTCACTGAGCTCTTATTTATTTGTGTGTTTGTTTGCATAGCTTTTCGTCGTTTAAAATACAACAAAAACAACAATCAACGTTATGATATCTGCTTTTTCAGTGGTGCCACGGGTGTCGGTTAGGGACCTCATTACTACAACTATGCCTTCTCTGATCTGAGACCTGAACAAGGAATGCTCAAAGAATGCACAGTGGATCATGTATTCCAATCCTCGATATACTTTTGGATTTCAGATTGTATGCATATCAGAGCAAATTTACGATTTTTGGATGTTCAAGAAGTAAAATCGGTCAGGATCTATTAATTCAAATTCGCCGAATTACAAATATAAGGCAATCCGAATAAAAACATTGACTCCCAAAAGGGTGAAGCGGAAAAATGAGGGCTATATTAAAGCATGGACCAATGTGGACTATCTTCCCCAAATAGATTTCACATTCGCCATAATGTCGGAATAAAAAATTAAGGTGTTTGTAATCCGAATCAAAACTTCGACTTTCAAATGGTGAAGAAGTCAAATCTGGGCTATATCAAAAAATTAACTAATTCTCGTGGACATATTCCCTACATAGTTTATGTTATGTGGCCAAAAGAATGCCACACATACAAAAGATTTACTTAATTAAAGTATACCAAGTGCACGAGGGTTGCTTTTTATATTACGGTATTAGAAAACGAAACCAAATATTAATCATCGAAAATCGCTTTGATGTTATTTTAAAATATTCCTCATTAAGATCTATACCTTTTTCCATGTGATTGAACCAATTGACGAAGCACGTTTGTCATTCTGATTGAGGTGTCTTCAAAACATGCATTCTCTTCTTCAGGAGTCGACTGTTTACTTTCGGGCTCATATGCGTAAATCCACGATTCCTCACCTGTCACTATGTCTTAGTCGTGTTTCGAAGCACCGCAATCAAATTTTTGGGAGCAAAAATTGTAGATTTTTTACTGTGTGGTAGATTGGTAGTATTCCTGATGTTTTGGTAGATTTTGCAAAATATTCCTCTACAACGAAGATGTACTTCACAAATTTTCTATAGAAATAAAATTTTGAGCAAAACTTTCTATAGAAATAAAATTTGGGAAAATTTTCTATAGAAATAAAAGTTTGACAAAAATTTCTATACAAACAAAATGTTGACAAAATTTTCCATAGAAATAAAATTTTATTTCTGATTGATTATCGTTGACCTTTTTTATTTTATCTTTAAGCAATACTTATCATAGTTTCGGCTATAGGTCGATTAAAAAACATAAGATTGACGTTTTTATTTAAATTTTATTTCCAATATTTCGGTTGACTTCGTCAAAACCGTTTTCAAGGCTGAAGTGAAAAAAAAAAATTAAATAAAAACATCAATCTTATGTTTTTTAATCGACCTATAGCCGAAACTATGATAAATATTGCTTGAAAATAAAATTTTAACAAAAATTTCTGTAGAAATAAAATTTTGACAAAATTTTCTATAGAAATAAAATTTTGACAAAATTTTTTATAGAAATAAAATTTTGACAAAATTTTCTATAGAAATAAAATTTTGACAAAATTTTCTATAGAAATAAAATTTTGACAAAATTTTCTATAGAAATAAAATTCTATAGTAATAAAATTTTGACAAAATTTTCTATAGAAATAAAATTTTGACAAAATTTTCTATAGAAATAAAATTTTGACAAAATTTTCTATAGAAATAAAATTTTGACAAAATTTTCTATAGAAATAAAATTTTGACAAAATTTTCTATAGAAATAAAATTTTGACAAAATTTTCTATAGAAATAAAATTTTGACAAAATTTTCTATAGAAATAAAATTTTGTCACAATTTTTTATAGAAATAAAATTTTGACAAAATTTTCTATAGAAATAAAATTTTGACAAAATGTTCTATAGAAATAAAATTCTATAGTAATAAAATTTTGACAAAATTTTCTATAGAAATAAAATTTTGACAAAATTTTCTATAGAAATAAAATTTTGACAAAATTTTCTATAGAAATAAAATTTTGACAAAATTTTCTATAGAAATAAAATTTTGACAAAATTTTCTATAGAAATAAAATTTTGACAAAATTTTCTATAGAAATAAAATTTTGACAAAATTTTCTATAGAAATAAAATTTTGACAAAATTTTCTATAGAAATAAAATTTTGACAAAATTTTCTTTAGAAATAAAATTTTGTCAAAATTTTCTATAGAAATAAAATTTTGGCAAAATTTTCTATAGAAATAAAATTTTGACAAAATTTTCTATAGAAATAAAATTTGGACAAAATAATCTATAGAAATAAAATGTTGACAAAATAATCCATAGAAATAAAATTTTGACAAAATAATCTCTAGAAATACATTTTTGACAAAATAATCTATAGAAATAAAATTTTGACAAAATTTTCTATAGAAATAAAATTTTGACAAAATTTTCTATAGAAATAAAATTTTGACAAAATTTTCTATAGAAATAAAATTTTGACAAAATTTTCTATAGAAATAAAATTTTGACAAAATTTTCTATAGAAATAGAATTTTGAAAAAAATTTCTCTAGAAACATAATTCTACCAAAAATATATTTCTATAGAAAACAAAATTTTCTATAGAATAAAATTTTGCTTAGCATAAAAGACGCATTTCTCTCATACAAAGTTTTTTTTTTTCTTGAAACATAACATAATTTCTAATGGACTTTTAAAGCACATGAAGAAAAAAACTGAAAACAATATTGAATTAAAATTTGAAAATTGTGTCTCCACTTTTTTAGCTCAGAATCAATACCAAAATCATTAGTGTAACGAAAAAATCTTTGGAACGGGGTATGTTTTTTTCGGAGCGAGCAGTAAACTCTGTCTATCAGTCAATATGGGAACTTTATCTACACAGAAAAAAATAGTTTTGTTCGGTGAAGGATATAAAATGAGGAACTCTATTTTGGCATTATTTCCAAACCTTGGTATTTTTGAACACACCAAAATCTCCACTACAGAATGTCCTTTTTTGGTAGCATTTACTGTATTAAATGAAGACATTACGAAAATGTTAAGTTCCTTACAACAAAAACAAACCACCATACACAATTTTTTTCTAGAAAATCAAATCCACTAGGTTTTTAAACGATTTTTTTCTTTTTCGAAATATGTTAAATATAGGACGAAACCATACTTAAACAATGCAATACACTTATCAGGTTTAAAAATAAAACAAATACAAATAAGAACCAGACAAACAAAACAAATGCAGCTAAAGGTAAAAACACGTCCATCACAGATCACATAGGTACATACACATAAACACAGGCAAGCCAATAGGGGAAAACCCAATAAGACCAATGCAATTGTGTTAGCTACTCTCACTAGTATATTTGATTAAAAGGAGAGAGAGCCATACAAGTGAATGAGAGATTAGCCGTATCTATTGCATATCTACACTGAAAAAAAAGCATACTCGATTCCAAAGATTTTGTCTTTACTTTAAAAAATTTGGTATTGATTCCGAGCCAAAGAAGCGGAGAATACAAGTAAGGATACTTTTAAGACACAATTCTCTTTTAACTTTAGGTTTTGTGTACTTGCTTCTAGGAAGCAAATTTTAATTTTTCGCTTTCTCAATTTTTTTCTTCATATGCTATCAAAGTCCTTTAAAAACGAGTTAACGGCAACTTTATTTTCCAAATTAGGACTCGACTTCCAGTAGAAATTATGCTATGTTTGAAGTAAAAAACTTCTTTAAAATAAAGTTTTGAAAAACATGTCCTATATTTGAACGATTTTTTGCTTTGTAGTCAAGATGCAAAAAGACAACAAATTTAAAGACAATTTCATTAAATTTAAAGAATTTTTCTGAATTATTAAAGTCAAGTTGACCTAGCCTATAATTTTTTTCTTTCATGTTAAGATACCCATTTTTAAGTCAAATCATTTAATTATAAGGAAAATACAACTTCATTGAAAAGTTTATCGACTTTTGGACAAGGAAAATAACTTTATTTTAGAGAAATGCGTCTTCTATGTTAAGCAAAATTTGTATTCGTATTTTAAAGACATGAAATCTTTGACCTCACGACAATATTTTTTTCAGTGTAGGTTTCTATACAAAAACATATATAGCGGGTTGTCAATTTACACCAAGGAAAGAGAGAGAGAGAGAGTGAACATTAAAAGGTGAAAATAAAAAACCCCATACTACACCATTACCACCCAATGCACTCAATCAATCAGCTGCATACTGGTAAAAATGCATTTATATCAGGGTATTGGTTATCCAGCGTATGATTGAAGGTATGGGCCATGCACTGTTTATCTTTGCAACAGTGAATATTTAGGTGGTATAAACTCGGTTTTAGTATTAATTTTTTTTTCTTGGCACTAGCTGCTCTTTCTTGTTGTTGTTGCTGTTATTGTACAACTATATGTTGGCTTTATTGACGTTTGCTATTGTTGTCGTCTGAAGTATTGGTATCTTTTAAAGTTGTAAATGTTTAATTAACAGATAACCATTACTAATAAATACAATTCACAAATACAGTATGTCTATGGGGGGATGTGTAGCAGCAACAAACAATTTCGCTGCTAGAAGAAATACGAGCACAATGTCCGTTCATATTCCCATAAACACCGATAATTGTGTGAAATGTTATTCAACGACAAGTTAATATGACTTTTTAGATCGGCCGAGACGAATTTTATATGCCCTTCTCATAGCATTGCATGTCTCCTGAATATTTTTGGACCAAAAATTGGTGTTATTTTAGAGTATTTTTACATCAATCAAATTAAGGACTATCATTTCTAAAATAAAATCAATTATACGGGGGCTCCAGATCAACAGAAAATACTTTGTTGTATTAACAAAATTTGTTAATAATATTAAGCCAGCGAAACAATTTCATAAATACAATAAATTTGTTCATCATTGCAGTGTATTTTCTATAAAACAATCAACAATTTCATAATATAATCAGCACTTTCATTATCATAATTAGATAATTTTTGTGTAAAGGAATCAATAGGAACATCTGTTTATGTAGTATATTCTAGGAAAATTTAT
Organism: Haematobia irritans; assembly: GCF_050003625.1. NCBI lineage: Eukaryota > Metazoa > Arthropoda > Insecta > Diptera > Muscidae > Haematobia > Haematobia irritans. The sequence continues at coordinate 185,129,149 of NC_134399.1, read as the reverse complement.
AAAGAGCAATGTCGGCTGATGATTCGATATCGTCATAGTGCTATGTACGATGGCTTTTCGCCATCGATAGTTAACATTCAAATCCTCGCAAACCTCTAGCAAGGAGGATAAAGTGACAAAATTTTTGTACGAATTGTTACATTGAAAAAAATCTTGCCTGGTACAAAAAAATGTAACTAATATTGCATTTAAGACGCAATTCTCTTCGTTTGCTGAATTTTAATGAAATTTTCTTTGTGTGTGTTTGTTATACATTTGATCCGACTCTATTCTCCCGATTCCCGATTGCAGAACACATAATGCGCCCTTACTGTCTCTGATATCTGCAATTTAAACTGACCCATTTGTTTATATTTGCTGAAACTTGTTGAGTTATTGACTCAACGTGGTCCTTACTGACCAACATCTCGAACACCTAAACTTTGGGGTCCCTACTGACTCGCTGTAGTCCTTACTTGTCCAGCAAAAAAATAGCTTCCAAAAAAGTAGTTTGGATCCCCAATTTGTGATCCGGAAGTAGTGCAAACTTGGATCATCTCCAATGAATTTTACATGGATTTGTCATAGGACGGAAGTACTCCATTTTTGGATTCTTTGCATTGCTTTAGAAGTTGTGCCTTGGAAGTTCATTTGGATGAAGAAATTTTAAAAACTAAAAAGTACAAAAAAAATTTTCCAATTTCACTTTTTATTTTTATCAGTATTTTTTGTAGCACTTTCATTTTATTATTATCAAATTTTTACAAATCTAAAAACTTCGCCGGTGGTTGAAACTGGATCTGTTGGCACCATTACAGAACGCCTTAGCACACTCAGCCATAAACGCCATTGAACACGATGCATCAAATTATTTGTTTATGTTTTTATTTTGTTTTTTTTTTTCGGCAAAAAAAAATCAACAATAAAAAGTCAAAAGGCACAGGTTGAAATCCCAGCGGGGATGATTTTTTTGTCTTATTATTTTTTACGTTTTATTGATTTTCTATTCTTTTTTGCGAAATTTACGTGTTCAAAACTTAAATTTTCACTGAAAACGGCCTAACTCCGTACTTTCTAAAGGTGAGTACTATGTTCGTATTTTTCACCAAAACACTAAAAAGTACAAAAATCTATATTAAGAAGATTATATTTTTATGAAGTCTTGTGAAACAATTAATGGAAAAGATCTAAGGAATTGATTGTGAACCATTTTATATTTATAATTCAACTAATTTAAAAAAGTTAAACGTGAAAACAAGCTGTTTTTCAGCTTGAAAACTGAACATACACAGAAAAAAATATCACCAAAATATTTCCAATTAAAAAGTTAATTGAAGTTGAAAATGTTTTCAATTAATAAATTAATTGATACAATTAACTTTTTAATCATGATGGAAACATTAAGTTAATTAAGGCAGTGATTGAAAATTTTAAACCGTGCAAAATGTGGAGTCATCTATCTGCTCTGCCAAAGCTATGCCTCTCTGGTCATTACCTACACAGAAAAAAATATCACCAAAATATTTCCAATTAAAAAGTTAATTGAAGTTGAAAATGTTTTCAATTAATAAATTAATTGATACAATTAACTTTTTAATCATGATAGAAACATTAAGTTAATTAAGCCAGTGATTGAAAATTTTACAATTTTTAATTAAAAAATTAATTGATACAATTAACTTTTTAAACAAATTCGGAAGACTTATTCAGTTAAAAAAAGTGCTGATTTTTTTTTAAATTAATTTTTAATTAAAAATGTATTTCAAACAATGATTTGTTAATCCAAATAAAAACTCTAAGTCAATTCAGAAAGTAATTAAAAATAGTTACCTTTTTTAATTAATAAATTAATTGAGTTTTGCAATCAACATCAATTAAATTTTTAATTGAATCAATTAAAAAATTAATTGAAATTTGCTGAAAAAATCAATTAATTCTTTAATCAAGAATTTTTTCTATGCCCAATTAAAACTGTGATTGATACTATCATTTTCGTGATTGAAGACATTTCAATTAAAAAATTAATTGGATCAATTAATTTGGTGATTGAATCAGAAAATTTTTTTTTTGTGTGTAGTACTCAGCTTAAGACTTGTCCAAAAAGTTGAAAAAAGGTGAAAAAATCGATAGGAGATCCCGGGATGCGCTTTAAAAGAAATGTTTATGGACTTGTCCAAAAGGACTGCGTCTAAAGTGGAAAAAATTTGATGTGGGGATTCCAGGATGCACTTTAAAAGAAATGTGTGTGGACTTGTCCAAAAGGACTGCATCGGAAGTGGAAAAAACTTGATGGGGGATTCCGGGATGCGCTTTAAAAGAAATGTTTGTGGAACAACTTCCAATTTTTTTTACTGGGGGCCTAAAGGGTCCCTACCCAGCAAAAAAATTTGGAAGTTCTTCTTAAGGAACAACTTTAAAAACACTTCTAAAAATGTCCTCCCAAAGATGTTCTTTAATTTAACTGCACAGGTAGTTCATTTGAGTCAATTTTTTAGAATTCGCTTTTTTCATATTTTTATGGGGAAATTTAAAATTTCATTGTTTCAAATGGGTTAAAAACAGTTAAAAAAATAGTGCAAATTATTTAAATTTTGCCGAAAAAAATGCTAAATCCTTTCTAGAAAAATTGCGATTTTTTGAAAATATTTGATGTCAAACGTTCCAGATATGCATTAAAAATCATAAAAAAATTTTAAAAATTACTTATTCGTTAAAATATCACAAAATTTCTTTATTCACATCCAAATCAATGGATTCGCATCACATCTTAAAAAGTGATGCAAATTCACTGCCACGGCTGTTGAAATGGTGGACATCCGTCCTATGACAAACCCATGTTAAAATCATCGCTTCTGCGCCAATTTTGCACCACTTCCGGATCCAAAAAGAATATTTTCACTACTTTTTTGGCGACGCTTTTTTTGCAGGGTACTGGCCCATTACATTACATTACTATATTTTATAAAGTTCCGGCTGCTATTAGCTGTGTAAATAAATAAATAAATCTTTGAAGATAATATTTTTTTTCAGTGCGGGCATGAGACAGCTGTCGGCACTATGGTGAGACAATTTCAACTTTTGACAATCCAAAAGAAATTTTTTGTCATTTCGTAACATTCGACGAATCATTGATACACTGGAGACTACGAAACAGTCAACTACACGAATGTCCCATGGGCCAAAAAGATGGTGTCCACCGTTTTCTGGGACTATACTAACCTTTCGGCTGTTTCGAACTGATGCCTCACGCATTCCATAACCTGAAGCAAACTGTGTGTTTCCAAACACTAAAAAGTCACATGCTGGTCAGAAATATCAGTCGAATGAGGAGGTATACGCACCCTACACGCAAAAAAACTTGGTTTTTGATTCAATCACGAAATTAATTGAGCCAATTAATTTTTTAATTGAACTGTCTTCAATCACAGAAATGGTAGTATCAATTAAAAAATTAATTGATACTATTAGTTTTTGTGATTGATGTTTGTTTCAATTAAAGTCCCGGCTAAAAAATTTGTTGAATCAATTAAATTTTTCATTGAATATTTTTTAAAACTCAATTAAGACTTTAATTGGAAAAATGGTCGTGAAATTTTTTCTGTGTAGGGTCTAGAGAAACCCTATTCGAAGATGTATTTTTTTAAACTTTTAAAAAATTCGAAAATACTATTTTTTTTGGAATTTTTTTTTGAACTTTTAAAAATTTCGAAAATACTTTTTTTTGGAATTTTGGAATTTTGGAATTTTTTCTCGAATCGGTACAAACATAATGACAATGTTAGAGAACATTTTCGTTAAGTAACTACGAAATCAATAAAAGAAACAAATTTAAAATGCTTGATATTTAAGTAAGGTGATTCTCCTATTCCTGTATGTCAATGTGAGTGTTAAATTTTCTGTAAGCCTGACGTAGTGTGTCGGTGTGTGTGTGCATCTGAAGAGAACTCATTACGACAAGCACCAGTGTTTGTTAGGCGTTAATTAGCTTTGCATTGCCGAGTTCTTCACTGAATGTAGAAATACACATGTGTAATACCATGAATGTCTGTCCGTCTTCTAACCCGGCTAAAAGACTTTGGTATTTTTTCTGTTTCTATTCTACGCTATTGTCGTTGAAAATATTTATAATTGAAATTTTGTATTTTTCTTTTATCCAATAAGAATGAAACACCGTATCGTATAGCGACAAAATACACACAAAATGCTATATAATTTTTTATGGTTTTATAGAGGCAAATTTTTGTGTGTGTTTGAAACCAACGTCGCAAAGATGAAAAACAAATGCGTTATTTTAATTTTTTATAATATCATTAATAAAAGGGGCGAAAAGTAAATATGAAAATTGTTTTTTGAAGCAAATAAACTTTTCATTTCTAAGGTGATAGGAAGTGCAGCAGTGTTAATTTAAGCGAAATGGAGCAATGCTATTTAATCGAAATTCCCAAGATTTTACCATATTTTCTCTCCTGCTTCCCCGGAAATTAAGTGCAGAAACGCTTGAGGAATTTCCTTTATATTATTCGATATACGGCCATTTTCATGTAACTCCGTTAAGCTTTAACTGCCAGTTAACAGAAAGTAAATTGCAAATATCTTCTCTCCGGTTAACTTTAACTGAAAATTTTTCGTCAATTAAGTTCCTCACTGGCCTATGGAATATAAAGACAAGATGACAGATACGTCCATAATACGGTTTAAAAGTTGGTTAGTTAACGGAACACTAACTAAGCTTTATGAAAATGGGGGATAAAGTGTTAGTATCAATAATACGAAAATGATTTTTAGTACAATTGGCTTAATTTAGTCTATGTATGGGGGAAATATACACTCAAAAAAAGTTAATCCTATATGGAACTAAAGCCTATTTAATTCTATTTTAGTTCATGGAATTATAACACTAAAAAAACTATTTACGTGATATTAAAACTTGCGCAACCTGAGTTTTAGGATGCGCAAATTTAGAAAATATTAAGGACAAATTTCTTTAACATAGTGAAATTTTAATTAAAATAAAGTTTATAATATTTGCATCAACATCGTTTTTATTAAATTTAGGACACAAATTTGCGTCACTGCGTTAAATCCGTATGTCTTTGAACTAAGGCAAATTTTTCTTAAAGTACAGAAACACGTTTTTGATTTAAGGGAATCGTCCTTAAATTAACTGAAATATTGAATCTTTAGATTCAACAGGTTGGCTGACACATAGATGGCGTCGCTAGTATTAAATGCATATTATTATACCCTGCGCCACACTGAGGAACAGGGTATTATAAGTTAGTGCATATGTTTGTAACACCCAGACGGAGACGAGATAGACACATGGTGTCTTTGGCAATAATGCTCGGGGTGGGTCCCGGAGTCGATATAACCATGTCCGTCTGTTCGTCTGTCCGTCCGTCTGTCTGTGAACACATTTTTGTGATCAAAGTCTAGGTCGCAATTTAAGTCCAATAGCCTTCAAATTTGGCACATGTTCCTAATTTGGGTCAGAATAGAACCCTATTGATTTTGGAAGAAATCGGTTCAGATTTAGATATAGCTCCCATATATATCTTTCGCCCGATATGCACTAATATGGACCCAGCGGCCAGAGTTTTATACCGATTTGCTTCCAGTTTTGTATAAACATAACACTTAGTCGTATAGTCAAGTGTGCAAAATTTGATTGAAATCGGTTAAGATTTAGATATAGCTCCCATATATATCTTTCGCTCGATATGGACTTATATGGCCCCAGAAGCCAGAGTTTTGGCCGAATTTGGTTGAAATTTTGCACTAGGAGTACAATTAGTAGTGTAGTCAAGTGTGCAAAATTTGATTGAAATCGGTTAAGATTTAGATATAGCTCCCATATATATCTTTCGCCCGATATAGACTAATGTGGTCCTAAAAGCCAGAATTTTGGCCCAATTTGGTTGAAATTTTGCACAGGGAGTAGATTTAGCATTGTAGCTATGCGTGTCAAATTTGGTTGAAATCGATTCAGATTTAGATATAGCTCCCATATATATCTTTCGCCCGATATGCACTTATATGGACCCAGAAGCCAGAGTTTTATACCTATTAGCTTAAAATTTTGCACAAGGAGTACAATTGGTAGTATAGCCATGTGTGACAAATTTGATTGAAATCGGTTCAGATTTAGATATAGCTCCCATATATATCTTTCGCCCGATATAGACTAATATGGTCCTAAAAGCCAGAGTTTTGGCCCAATTTGGTTGAAATTTTGCACAGGGAGTAGATTTAGCATTGCAGCTATACGTACCAAATTTGGTTGAAATCGATTCAGATTTAGATATAGCACCCATATATATCTTTCGCCGGATATGCACTTATATGGACCCAGAAGCCAGAGTTTTATCCCGATTAGCTTGAAATTTTGCACAAGGAGTACAATTGGCTGTATAGTCATGTGTGACAAATTTGATTGAAATCGGTTCAGATGTAGATATAGCTTCCATATATATTTTTCGCCCGATATGGACTTATATGGCCCCAGAAGCCAGAGTTTTGGCCCAATTTGGTTGAAATTTTGCACTAGGAGTACAATTAGTAATATAGTCATGTGTGCCAAATTTGATTGAAATCGGTTCAGATTTAGATATAGCTCCCATATATATGTTTTTCTGACTTCGACACAAGTGGTCAAAATACCAACATTTTCCTTGTTAAATCGCCACTGCTTAGTCGAAAAGTTGTAAAAATGACTCTAATTTTCCTGAACTTCTACTACATATATATCGAGCGATAAATCATAAATAAACTTTTGCGAAGTTTCCTTAAAATTGTTTCAGATTTAAATGTTTCCCATATTTTTTTACTAAAATTTTGTTCCACCCTAGTGCATTTTGTAGAAGTCTATCAAATTCTGTCCAGATCGAGTGAAATTTAAATGTATGTATTTGGGACAAACCTATATATGTAGCCCCCAACCCATTTGCATAAGCGTAGGAAGGCCTCTGGCGAGGGGGCTTAGACCCCCCAGAAAAATTTTAGCCCCCCCCAGAATTTGAAAACCTATTTACGATTTTACATTTTTATAAAAATTAAACAAGTATATACTCGTACAACGCACAAAGTTCCACTAAAGACTTTCATGCACAATCGAATTACTTGGGTTGTGGTAGAAGTCTGATATTTATGAAATAAAGCTGTGGTTGAACTTATGATTTAGTTGAATAAAAAATAGTAATTGATTTTAAAACTATTCTTTCATAAATTAATATCTTAATAATGCTGCAAAAAAGTGTCGCCAAAAAAAAAAGTGAAAATGTTCTTTTTGGGTCTGGAAGTGGTACAAAATTGGCGGAGAAGCTATGAATGTAATATGAACTTGTCATAGAACGAATGTCCACCGTTTTAACAACCGTTGCAATGAATTTGCATCACTTCTTAAGGTGTGATCCGAATTCAGTGTTTTGAATGTGAATTAAAAATTTTGTTATATTTTCCTAAACAAATAATTTTTATACTTTTTTATGATGCATTCTAACGCTTGTTTGAAACGTTTTTTTTAAATATTATCGATTTTTCTATAATGGATTTAGCATTTTTGTGGCAAAATTTGAATAATTTGTACCATTTTATTTATTCTTACTCTTTTTTTAAACAATTTGAAAAAAGAAAACAAAAAATTACGCATTAAAATATAAAAAAATGAAGTAAAAAAACTTCCTGTGTAGTTAAAATAGTTAACTTCTTTGTGAAGACATTTTTGGAAGTGCTTTTAAAGTTGTGCCTTTAGAACAACTCCCGATTTTTTGCTGGGAAAAGTGTGGAACTACCCTACGGGAAATGGATCAACCACAGAATTGGTACAGAACCCGAAATGAAAAAAAAACAAAAGGTTATTCTGATAATTTTATTTCACTAAATGTGAAAATTGCAACTAACTGGAGCACAGGTACCAGTTCTGTGATAGGTCCGTCAGTGGCAATTTGCACCAATTTCCCATAGGGTACTTTTAGTTGCTTTATTATAAATCTTTATTCAATTTTGTGAAATAAAACATTAGTTGAACCTATAAGTTCAGTCTATAAAGTTTTAGCTAGGGGGGCTATAGCCCCCCCCCTAGGAAAATTGTCTAGCTACGCTAATGCCCATTTGACGGATGTGATATGATATCGAAAATTTAGATCTACAAAGTGGTGCAGGGTATAATATAGTCGGCCCCGCCCGACTTTAGACTTTCCTTACTTGTTTTTATATAGTACCAACCTTCAAATGATTCGTGTCAAAATTTGACGTCTGTAAGTCAATTAGTTTGTGAGATAGAGCGTCTTTTGTGAAGCAACTTTTGTTATTGTGAAAAAAATGGAGTAAAAAATGGAATAAAATACTGTTTTCTGAAAGGAAAAAAATACGGTGGAAGCAAAAACTTGGCTTGATAATGAGTTTCCGGACTCTGTCCCAGGGAAATCAACAATAATTGATTGGTATGCAAAATTCAAGTGTGGTGAAATGAGCACGGATGACGGTGACGAAAGAAGTGGTTACCGACGAAAACATCAAAAAAATCCTCAAAATGATTTTAAATGACCGTAAAATGAAGTTGATCGAGATAGCAGAGGCCTTAAAGATATCAAAGGAACGTGTTGGTCATATCATTCATAAATATTTGGATATGCGGAAGCTCTGTGCAAAATGGGTGCCGCGCGAGCTCACATTTGATCAAAAACAACAACGTGTTGATGATTCTGAGCGGTGTTTGCAGCTGTTAACTCGTAATACACCCGAGTTTTTCCGTCGATGTGTGACAATGGATGAAACATGGCTCCATCACTACACTCCTGAGTCCAATCGACAGTCAGCTGAGTGGACAGCGACCGGCGAACCGTCTCCGAAGCTTGGAAAGACTCAAAACGGCCCCATATGAAGAAGAAAAAAAAGTGTTGTTGAGAATGATGGCAAAAATTCATGAATTGGACTTCGAATTGCTTCCCCACCCACCGTATTCTCCAGATCTGCCCCCCAGCGACTTTTTCTTGTTCTCACACCTCAAAAGGATGCTCGCAGGGAAAAAATTTGGCTGCAATGAAGAGGTGATCGCCGAAACTGAGGCCTATTTTGAGGCAAAACCGAAGGAGAACTACCAAAATGGTATCAAAAAATTGGAAGGTCGTTATAATCGTTGTATCGCTCTTGAAGGGAACTATGTTGAATAATAAAAACGAATTTTGACAAAAAAATGTCATGTTTTTACTTTACTTTTTTAAACTTTTAGACTTTAAATCTATTTCTAAAATGTAAATTAACTTTTTCCCAAATAAATATATTGTTTTCTATAAGAGCATAAAAATATATATATTTACCAAATTACTGTTTCTTTAAATATTATACTTCTGGCAATAACATACCTGAAAAAAAAAATAAAACAAAACAAATATGAGTATCTTAAATTCATGTGTAAATTCAATTTGTTGTGATAGTAGTGAAAAAAAGACCAAAATCATGAATGCATTTTCATCGAATTAACATAAAAAACAAATCTTGCAAATAATTAATTTTGTTTGGTCAGAATATTGTATACAATTCACAGACTATTTTGACTACCAAATTGGAGATGAGTTTTTTCCGCAAATAAAATAATCACAAAATCACGCATAACAATTGCCACTGCAGACGAGTTCATATTGCATATATATGAGCGATTCACATGAGCATAGCCTGCAAAGGACCTTGTATTGAACGCAACCAACATGAAGAACTTTAGATTGTAATATAATGAAAAATACCGTACGAAAGCATTGACAATTTATTGTACATTATTTGTTTATATTTGCTCACATGATCACAAAGAACTTGGAGAGAAAGAGTTGAAATTGCAAAATGTATGAATATACAAGAGAACCGGCGCCCTCAGAAGAAATTCAAGGAAAATTTCTAAAATGATTTAACTTTTTTAATGGATATGAAAACACGATATATATATATATATATATATATATATATATATATATATATATATATATATATATATATATATATATATATATATATATATATATATATATATATATATATATATATATATATATATATATATATATATATATATATATATATATATATATATATATATATATATATATATATATAAAATTTTGACAAAACTTTCTATAGTAATACAATTTTGACAAAATTTTGTATAGAAATAACATTTTGGTAGATTATTTTTGGCGATATGGACTAATTTTTGTGTGATTGGCCATTGGTTATATATAACTACACACAAAAAATTTTTTTCTGATTCAATCACGAAATTAATTTATCCAATTAATTTTTAATTGAAATGTCTTCAATCACAGAAATGATAGTATCAATTAAAAAATTAATTGAAGGTCAATTAAAAAGTTAATTGATCCAATTAAAAAATTAATTGATACCATTATTTTTGTTATTGAATTTTGTTTCAATTAAAAAATTTGTTGAATCAATTAAATTTTTAATTGAATATTTTTTAAAACTCAATTAAAATTTTAATTGGAAAATTTTTGGTGAAATTTTTTTGTGTGTATAGACCAATATGGACCATTTTTTTGCATGGCTGTTAGCGGCCATATACTAGCGAAATGTACCAAATTTCAACCGGATCGGATGAATTTTGCTTCTCCAAGAGGCTCCGGAGGTAAAATCCGGGGATCGGTTTATATGGGGGCTATATATAATAATGGACCTATATGGACCAATTTTTGCTTGGTTGTTAGAGACCATCTACTTACACCGGATCGGATGAATTTTGCTCCTCCAAGAGGCTCCGGAGGTCAAATCTGGGGATCGGTTTATATGGGGGCTATATATAATTATGGACCGATATGGACCAATTTTTCCATGGTTGCTATAGACCATATACTAACACCACATACCAAATTTCAACCGGATCGGATAAATTTTGCTTCTCTACACAGAAAAAAATTTCAGGAAAATTTTTCCAATTAAAATTTTAATTGAGTTTTAAAAAATATTCAATTAAAAATTTAATTGAATCTACAAATTTTTTAATTGAAATAAAAATCAATCACACAAATTAATAGTATCAATTAAATTTTTAATTGGATCAATTAATTTTTTAATTGACTGTCAATTAATTTTTTAATTGATACTATCATTTCTGTGATTGAAGACATTTCAATTAAAAAATTAATTGGATCAATTAATTTCGTGATTGAATCAGAAAAAAAATTTTTTGTGTGTAAGAGGCTTCGGAGGTCAAATCTGGGGATCGATTTATATTGGAGCTATATATAATTATTGACAGATATGGAATAATTTTTTCATGGTTGTTATAGACCATATACATACACCACATACCAAATTTCAAGCGGATCGGATGAATTTTGCTCCTCCAAGAGGCTCCGGAAGTCAAATCTGGGGATCGGTTTATATTGGAGCTATATATAATTATTGACAGATATGGACTAATTTTTTCATGGTTGTTATAGACCATATACTAACACCACATACCGGATCGGATGAATTTTGCTCCTCCAAGAGGCTCCGGAGGTCAAATCTGGTGATCGGTTTATATGGGGGCTATATATATTTATGGACCGATATAGACCAATTTTTGCATGGTTGTTATAGACCATATACTTACACCACATACCAAATTTCAAGCGGATCGGATGAATTTTGCTGCTCCAAGAGGCTCTGCAAGCCAAATCTGGGGGTCGGTTTATATGGGGGCTATACGTAAAAATGGTCCGATATGGCCCATTTGCAATACCATCCGACCTACATCAATAACAACTACTTGTGCCAAGTTTCAAGTCGATAACTTGTTTCGTTCGGAAGTTAGCGTGATTTCAACAGACGGACGGACGGAAATGCTCAAATCGACTCAGAATTTCACCACGACCCAGAATATATATACTTTATGGGGTCTTAGAGCAATATTTCGATGTGTTACAAACAGAATGACAAAGTTAATATACCCCCCATCCTATGGTGGAGGGTATAAAAAAATATTATTATAACACATAAAAATCACAGTTGCGCCATAGGTTTGACACTTTATTCTTTAGTCGCATCTTAGTTTAAAGGTGTTAGATGTTGCTCTTGATCCATACATCAACTTGTGTTAAGAAGTCATTGTAAGTTCTAACATTCCGTAGAGATTTCCATCATGGGAATTAGAGCTGTGTAATATTGAAATTTGAATATTTGAAGACGATTTACAAAACATTTCGTGCTCATCTGTAACTCACAAGGTTGTGTATATTCTTTACTTTTCAATTAGAGACATTTGTTTAATGCTTCTTACGATATTTTTTATTTCTTATTTGATGTTGACCATTGCTGATGCTGACGATATTCTTGTATCTTTGAAGTAATCACTTCGACAACCACCTTTGGTATGTATCTACCGGCAGACGATCAGCAAGTATGTGTTGAAATATCTTTTTAACACTGGGGTGTTAAATAAAAATCTTGAAATACGTATGCTCAGTGAATTTCAGGTTATGGTTGAATCTTGCATTTGTTTATTGAAGATGTTGTGATGTGAAGAAATGTTGGTTATTATATACTCCACTTATGATTGAATTTGTTTTATTTGAGATCTTTAGAAGAACAATAGTATCACTATTGTGTCCTTAGGTATGGCAGTTTCTAAGAATTTTGCTCTACACGGAGAGAAAAGCGTGTTTCGGTGGAAAAAACATATGTCTGTGCCTTTTATATTTCGGGACTAGAAAACACAAGAAATATTCATTATCGAAAATTGTTTTATTGGTTTTCAATATTTCCCCATTAAGATCTATAGACGTTTGCATACAACCTTTTAAGGTGTCGGTTGACCTCTCTTTTTATTTTATACGCACGGGACTAAACTCAAGTCATTCGATGCCAACACTGAAAGAAGAGTTTTCTTTCTGAAGAACGAAATTTTAGACAAACAAAATTTTCTATCCTTTAAAAGGATATAAAAAAGATTGGAGGGAATCATTACATCGTTTGCCATAGATGCGAGTCTATTTGCTCTAACAGAAAGTAATTTACATTAAAGAAGAATTTCATTTGTTTAACATTTCGTTTCGGAGGTATTTTTACTTTAGGTGACGGATGGCCCATCAAATCGATGTGCTCAAAATTCCAGTTTTTTGAGCCGATGTATGAGAGCTCGGATTGGCGTAGTGAACAGTGATCCGTCTTCGGCGGTGGGTTTTTCTGATTTATTGGAAGACGACTAGCAACCAAATGGTTGTGTACTCAGAATTGACTGTTCCGCCGCAATCGTACCAATAGAAGTAGATACAACCAGAGAGGAATATGATCACCCCATAGAGCAAAATTTTATTTTTGATTGCGACAAACATGTTATCAGTTTACCTCCAAAAATATTATTTTGCTCCTTCTCTGAGTGTGAGTGTTTCTAATGGTACGATTGCGATTGTTTTTCTGAACAAAGGCGTTTTCTTGGATGTGCGCTTTACCACCTTCAAACTTTTGCTGGATTTCGCTCATCTTTAAACACATAACAGGTTAGCTGATAAGCCCCCGGTCTAACAAAGAAAAACACATTCTCTGTCAAAATTCGTTTTTGTTATTCAACATAGTTCCCTTCAAGAGCGATACAACGATTATAACGACCTTCCAATTTTTTGATACCATTTTGGTAGTACTCCTTCCGTTTTGCCTCAAAATAGGCCTCAGTTTCGGCGATCACCTCTTCATTGCAGTAAAATGTTTTCCCTGCGTGCATCCTTTTGAGGTCTGAGAACAAGAAAAAGTCGCTGGGGGCCAGATCTGGAGATTACGGTGGTTCATGAATTTTTGCCATCGTTCTCAATGACTTGTGGCACGGTGCGTTGTCTTGGTGGAACAACACTTTTTTCTTCTTCATATGGGGCCGTTTTGCCGCGATTTCGACCTTCAAACGCTCCAATAACGCCACTGTTGATGGTTTTTCCCTTCTCAAGATAATCGATAAAAATTATTCCATGCGCATCCCGAAAAAAAGAGGCCATTACTTTGCCAGCGGACTTTTGAGTCTTTCCACGCTTCGGAGACGGTTCACCGGTCGCTGTCCACTCAGCCGACTGTCGTTTGGACTCAGGAGTGTAGTGATGGAGCCATGTTTCATCCATTGTCACATATCGACGGAAAAACTCGGGTGTATTACGAGTTAACAGCTGCAAACACCGCTCAGAATCATCAACACGTTGTTGTTTTTGGTCTAGTGTCAGCTCGCGCGGCACCCATTGTGCACAGAGCTTCCGCATATCCAAATATTGATGAATGATATGACCAACACGTTCCTTTGATATCTTTAAGGCCTCTGCTATCTCGATCAACTTCATTTTACGGTCATTCAAAATCATTTTCAGGATTTTTTTGATGTTTTCGTCGTTACGCACCTCATTCGGGTGTCCACTTCGTTCACCGTCCTCCGTGCTCATTTCACCACGCTTGAATTTTGCATACCAATCAATTATTGTTTTTGCTTCCACCGTATTTTTTCCCTTCAGAAAACAGTATTTTATCAAAACACGCTCTATCTCACAAACTAATTGACTTACAGGCGTCAAATTTTGACACGAATCATTTGAAGGTTCACAGAAAAAAATTTCACGAAAATTTTTCCAATTAAAATCTTAATTGAGTTTTAAAAAATATTCAATTAAAAATTTAATTGAATCAACAAATTTTTTAATTGAAATAAAAATCAATCACACAAATTAATAGTATCAATTAATTTTTTAATTGGATCAATTAATTTTTTAATTGACTGTCAATTAATTTTTTAATTGATACTATCATTTCTGTGATTGAAGACATTTCAATTAAAAAATTAATTGGATCAATTAATTTCGTGATTGATTCAGAAAAAAATTTTTTTGTGTGTTGGTACTATATAAAAATAATATGCATTTAATACTAGCGACGCCATCTATGTGTCAGACCGGGGACTTATCAGCTAACCTGTTATACTAAATATCGGACTTATACGCGTAAATTCAGGATTCATCGCCTCCCACGATATCATTGACGTGTTTTACAGTTCATAGTAAAAATTTAATATAATAGTATATAATGTTGAACATATTTTCTGAATCTTCTGAACATATCTGGAATATATGTAAACAAAAAAAAAACAACAAAAACTTTTTAGTGTTAAGTAGAAGCAGGAATCGAACCCACGACCTTGTGTATGCAAGGCGGGCATGCTAACCTTTGCACCACGGTGGCTCCCTTGCGTGTAGTATGAGAGTTTATGCAACCTCAATTGTAGCGTTCGCATTTTACACAAAACCAAGGAGAAATTTCTTTACAATAAAGACATTTCAATTAAAAGAAAGTTCATAGTGTTTACTTTAAATAAATACTTTAGATATATTTTTTTTTTAAATTTAGGATTTAGGAAATTTTGCAACCCTCCCCTAAAATCGTATACCAATTTTGCAAAAAAAAAATAATCTTTAAATATTGAATCTTTGAATTAAAAATAAAAAAGCTTCAAATATAGACTTGAACTTATTTTGAGAATCTTGCATCTTTTTGAAATTAAGAAAACATTTTTTACATTGAAGTATCTGTTATTATTTGGATTTTTATACTGACATTTATTTCTACAAGAATAGCTTTGTTAATACATGGCAAAACGAGAATAAAAATTCCATAAATAAAATATATAACTTAATTTTAATTTTATGGAGCCTATATTTAAGGCCAGATAGCTCCATAAAAACGTCTTCATTTTAAGAAAATAGAATCTTTAGCTCGGAATCAATACGAAAATCCTAAGTAAGTAAGGTCAAAATCTTTGCATCCAAGTAAATTTGTTTTGAGTGTAAATGCATCTCACACTATTTTATTAATATGATCATATGAAACATTTATGTTGCCTCCAGTAATTTAGATCACTTATGACACTAGCTTAGGTTAGAAATAGTGACTGCATGGCACATTGAAGGCACCATAATAGAGAAACTAGCAAATCTAATTTAGCTTCACTATTACCAAGTAACCTTAGTCTAGTTTTAACCAGAAGTGATTTTGAAGATATGATATAAAACTTTTAATATTGCTAAGATTGCCCTCTTT
This sequence comes from Haematobia irritans, assembly GCF_050003625.1. Taxonomy (NCBI): domain Eukaryota; kingdom Metazoa; phylum Arthropoda; class Insecta; order Diptera; family Muscidae; genus Haematobia; species Haematobia irritans. Next base: position 185,113,120 of record NC_134399.1, on the reverse strand, counting down.
TCATTGCAAATTCAACTTATATGCAATGTCAAATTAAATGCACGTCATGAGGCCATGAGAAATCTTACATAGGATCACATCAAATTAAATAGAAAAAAACCCTCGTTCAAAAAAGAAAAACCAAAAGCAATAAAGCAAATTCAACGAATTCCTCCGGCCAATAGTTTAGCTTGGGATAAACTTAAAAGCCATAACAGACAGATGCAAATAACAATTGGAGGACAATAACAACAAAAACTTGGTCTTATTACAGGTGTATTAGCGTGTCAAAGTAACAAGATTAAGTCAGTTACCATTGAAGGAGGGGTTCATATTCCAGCTTCCAAACTAACAACCACATCATATCAACATATCACATTTGACAAAGCCGATAATATTGTACAACACATACTGGGCAGTATGTGTGTATTTTTTCAACGAAAAACGGAAGCAATTTAATTTGTACGCTTTGTGGTTGTAGCTGAGTGATTGTTTGATTCGTTGGTTGAAAGATCGATCAAACGATTGATCGGATATGGTGAGGGTAAATCCCCGCCACAAGTACTCAATCATTTACATGTACACATGGGAATTTTGTTTTTCGATCCAAAACTTAGAACTAGCGATAAATATGAAATCAAATAACACCAGAAATAAAAGGGTGGACCAATAGTAAGGCATGATGTTAATTGTACGCTTAACGGAAATCTGTAGTTGGATCCAAAGATTCTGACCTTCTGACCTTAAGGATTATGGAATGGATTCCGAGACAAAGATGTTACATCTTTAATAAAAAGATATTGTTTAGCTAACTGCCTAACTTTAAATCTACTCTCAAAACATAGTTTAATTGACTTCAAAGATTTAACCTTTCCTTAAGGACTTTGGTATTGACTCTGAGCTAAAGATCTACTTATTTACAATAAAGACATTTTTAGGGAACTATCTAGCTTTAAATCATCGATAATAACAGGTTGGCTGATAAGTCACCGGTCTAACAAAGAAAAACACATTTTTTGTCAAAATTCGTTTTTATTATTCAACATAGTTCCCTTCAAGAACGATACAACGATTATAACGACCATCCAATTTTTTTATACCATTTTGGTAGTACTTCCTCGGTTTTGCCTCAAAATAGGCCTCAGTCTCGGCGATCACCTCTCCATTGCAGCCAAATTTTTCTCCCTGCGAGCATCCTTTTGATGTCTGAGAACAAGAAAAAGTCGCTGGGGGGGGTCTGGAGAATACGGTGGATGGGGAAGCAATTCGAAGCCCAATTCATGAATTTTTGCCATCGTTCTCAATGACTTGTGGCACGGTGCGTTGTCTTGGTGGAATAACACTTTTTTCTTATTCATATGGGACCGTTTTGCCGCGATTTCGACCTTCAAACACTCCAATAACGCCATATAATAGTCACTGTTGATGGTTTTTCCCTTCTCAAGATAATCGATAAAAATTATTCCATGCGCATCCCAAAAACAGAGACCATTACTTTGCCAGCGGACTTTTGAGTCTTTCCACGCTTCGGATACGGTTCACCGGTCGCTGTCCACTCAGCCGACTGTCGATTGACTCAGTAGTGTAGTGATGGAGCCATGTTTCATCCATTGTCACATATCGACCGTAAAACTCGGGTGTATTACGAGTTAACAGCTGCAAACACCGCTCAGAATCATCAACACGTTGTTGTTTTTGGTCAAATGTGAGCTCGCGCGGCACCCATTTTGCACAGAGCTTCCGCATATCCAAATATTGATGAATGATATGACCAACACGATCCTTTGATATCTTTAAGTCTTCTGCTATCTCGATTAACTTCATTTTACGGTCATTCAAAAACATTTTGTGGATTTTTTTGATGTCGGTAACCACCTCTTTCGGGCGTTCACCGTCCTCCGTGCTCATTTCACCACGCTTGTATTTTGCATACCAATCAATTATTGTTGATTTCCCTGGGGGCAGAGTCCGGAAACTCGTTATCAAGCCAAGTTTTTGCTTCCACCGTATTTTTTCCCACACACCCACACACATCGAAATATTGCTCTAACACATCGAAATATTGCTCTAAGACCCCATAAAGTATATATATTCGTGGTGAAATTTTGAGTTGATCTAAGCATGTCCGTCCGTTCGTCCGTCTGTTGAAATCACGCTAACTTCCGGACGAAACAAGCAATCGACTTGAAACTTCGCACAAGTAGTTGTTATTGATGTAGGTCGGATGGTATTGCAAATGGGCCATATCGGACCACTTTTACGTATAGCCCCCATATAAACCGATCCCCCGATTTGGCTTGCGGAGCCTCTAAAAGAAGCAGATTTCATCCGATCCGGCTGAAATTTGGTACATGGTGTTAGTATATGGTCTCTAACAATCATGCAAAAATTGGTCCACATCGGTCCATAATTATATATAGCCCCCATATAAAGCGATCCCCCCAATTTGGCTTGCGGAGCCTCTAAAAGAAGTAGATTTCATCCGATCCGGCTGAAATTTGGTCTCTAACAACCATGCAAAAATTGGTCCACATCGGTCCATAATTATATACAGCCCCCGTATAAACATATCCCCAGATTTGACCTCCGGAGCCTCATGGATGAGCAAAATTCATCATATTCGGTTGAAATTTGATACGTGGTGTTATTATATGGTCTCTAATAACCATGCAGGAATTGGCCCATATCGGTCCATAATCATAGCCCCATATAAACCGATCCCCGAGATTTGGTTTTGGAGCCTCTTGGAGGAGCAAATTTCATCCGATTAAGTTAAAATTTGGTACATTGTGCTAGTATATGGCCGTTAACAACCATGCCTAACTAGGTCCATATCGGTCTATAGTTATATATAGCCCTCAGATAAATCGAAGACGATGTTAAGAAGTTTTATAATACCTTGCCATCGGAAAGTATTACCACAACCCAAATAATTAAATTGTGGACGACAGTCTTTCTTAGAAGTTTCTACGCAATTTATGGTGGAGGGTACATAAGATTCGGCCTGGCCGAACTTACGGCCGTATATACTTGTTTGTTCTCTAATCCCGAAATATGAAAGGCAACATACCAAGCATAGACCAGTGTGTTATGCACACACAAGCACATTTAAAGAATATTCGTTTAAAGAAAACAAACACCTTTCGTTACAAGCATTTTACGCTTCCACTCTTAAGGTGTGCCATATACAACAACGAAAATCATTAATTTCTCAAGATTTGGAAAAGATGAGCGGCATTACTTAGTATTAGACACAAAAAAGATTACCAAAATGTTTCCAATTCAAATTTTAATTGAATTCTAAAAAAAATGTCAATTAAAAATTTAATTGGCTCAGCATATTTTTTAATTGAAACAAAAATCAATCACGGGCAATTAATAGTATCAATTAAATGTTTCCGTCACACTGTGGAACAGGGTATTATAAGTTAGTGCATATGTTTGCAACACCCAGATGGTGTCTTTGGCAATATTGTTCAGGGTCGGCCCCTGAGTCGGTCTAGCCATGTCCGTCTGTCCGTCCGACCGTCTGTCTGTGAACACATTTTTGTAATCAAACTCTAGGTCGCAATTTTAGACCAATCGACTTCAAATTTGGCACAAGTATGTATTTTGGGTCAGAATAGAACCCTATTGAGTTTTTTGCGTACGCTAGTTAAATTAACTAAAAAAACGGGAAAAATTATACATAAATTAAGCATAAAGATTTACTAAATTCGTATTTCTCACAACATAGTTCATTATTTCCTTAAATTTGTAAATTTTACTACAAATGCGTTCATCATGAACTACGTATGTCACTAAAGACATTCTTGCAATTTTGAACTCCAATTTTTTCCTTCAAACTACAAAATTTTCTTTAACAAGTGGAAAAACTTAATTATGTCTAATAAATTCTCTTAAAGTTGTCGAAAATTATTTATTTATTTTTGTGATATCGGCGTGATCCCAGCGTTTGTAATACTATTTACTTAAAATTTTCCCAAAATATTAAAAATTTTCTAAAATTAACCGAAAGTTTTCTTCCTATAGGGTTCACTGTTTTTTAGTGTACTAATATGGCCCCAGAAACCAGAATTTCTACCTGATTTCAGCAATTGATAATGTCGTAAAGTGTGCCGGATTTGGTTGAAATCGGTTCAGATTTATATATAGCTCCCATATATATCTTTCGCCCGATATAGACTTATAGGGCCCCAGAAGCCAGAGTTTTGCCTTAATTTACTTTAAATTTTGCAGAGGAAGTAGATTTAATATTGTAGCGATGTGTGCCAAATTTGGTTGAAATCGGTTCAGATTTATATATAGTTCCCATATACATCTTTCCTCCGATTTTCACTCATATGACAACAGAGGTCAAAGTTGTAATCCGATTTACGTGAAATTTTGCAGAGGGAGTAGAAATAACATTGTAACTACACTGAAAAAAAAACATACCCGGTTCCAAAGATTTTGTCTTTACTTTAAAACATTTGGTATTGATTCCGAACCAAAGAAGCGGAGAATACAAGTAAGGATACTTTTAAGACACGATTCACTTTTAAAATCGGGTTTTGTGTACTTGGTTCTAGGAAGCAAACTTTAATTTTTCGCTTTTTCAGCTTTTTTTTCTTCATATGCTATCAAAGTCCTTTAAAAACAAGTTAACGACGACTTTATTTTCCAAATTAAGACTCGACTTCTAGTAGAAATTATGCTGTGTTTCAAGTACAAAACGTCTTTAAAATAAAGTGTTGAAAAACATGTCCTATATTTGAACGATTTTTTGCTTTGTAGTCAAGATGCAAAAAGACAAAAAATTTAAAGACAATTTCGTTAAATTTAAAGATTTTTTCTAAATTATTAAAGTCAAGTTGACCTTAGCCCAAACATTTTTTCTTTCATGTTATGATATCCATTTTTAAATCAAATCACTTAATTATAAGGACAATACGACTTCATTGAAAAGTTTATCGACCTTTGGTCAAGGAAAAAAATTTTATACTAGAGAAATGCGTCTTCTATGCTAAGCAAAATTTGCATTCGTATTTTAAAGAGATGAAATCTTTGACCTCACGACAATATTTTTTTCAGTGTATGCATACCAAATTTGATTGAAATCGATTCAGATTTAGATATAGCTCCCATATATATGTGTGTCATATTTCGTCAAAAATGGCCAAAATACTCAAATTTCCCATGTAAAATCGCCGCTGCTAAGTCGCAAACGTGTAAAAATAACTTTAATTTTCCTACACTTCTAATACATAGCTATTGACCGATAAATCATAAATAGAATTTTAAGTCTACAGTTTTTTTGGAAGTCTAACAAATTGTGTCCAGGTCGAGTCAGATTTAAATAGGGGAACAGAAATCTTTATAAACCTTTATATAGCACCAAACACATTTGACGGATTTAATATGGCGAAAAGTGGTGCAGGGTATAATATAGTCGGCCCCGCCCTACTTTAGACTTTCCTTACTAGTATTTTAATTGACGTTGGTGATTGATACTATCATTTCTGTGATTGAAGAAATTTCAATTAAAAATTAATTGGATCAATTAATTTTGTGATTGAAGCTAAAAAATATGTTTTTCTGTGTACAATAAATTTTTACTATGAAACCTCAAAATGTGTCTTATTTGAGACATAAAGACCCTCATCTTAAAATAAAACGAAACGACTGTGAATCTGAAATAAAAAGCTTTTATATTTATGCCAAAAATAAAAATTTTGTGCAAAAGCTGTATTGGTGATAAAAATTACAAGGATTGCGATGTCCTCTTTCCAAGCGCTTAATTTATTAGCATTAAATGAAATTTAAGCAAATCTTTATGGTTGTCGCACCCTTTAGAACACAATAAGACCCCCTAGATTATTTCTGATTTTATTTCTCATCACAGACACAGAGCATTAGTGTGCATGCAAAACGAATAATTTTTTTTTTTGTTTTTTGCATTGTTTTGCTAAAAAAAATATATTCGACAATTTTACTATGAATATGTGGCTCTAATTCTGGTGTGATGTCGTGGCGCTTTTCAATGTTGTTACAACAACGTTTAACATACATTTGCCGGTAATTTGAATATGGAAATGTAACAGACAGTGTAGATATACGAAGAGCGACAGGCGAAATCAAAATAAACAAAAAAAAAAAAACGAAACCGATTATCATAGACATGAATGCGAATAGAGCTTCGAGCCATAAAAACTGTCAATAGTGACACCGGAACATGGCTACATGGCAATGGTCAATTTTAAGACTGTTACACTTTATGTCAATCTATGTGGTTAAATCAAAATTCATTGCCTTGCCAGTTGATGGTGGTGGTGGTTAAACACTTTAAACAGCCATAAATCAGTCATGGCTCCTTATCAATTATCCACGTTTGTTATTTGTTTATGCAAAATAGGTTTGGTATTGAGATAACATTTATTGGACAATTTTAGAGTGTGAAAACTCTAGACAATTTTGTTTTTGTAATATAATTAATCACCATTTATGCAAAGTCCACACTTATAAAAAACTGGAAGCCTGTAACAAGGGAGGTGGTCATATAAACTAAAAATCTTAAGGTCGAAAGTACAGCTAAGACGGATTTTCATGATCTTCAAACTTAGACACATTGAAAAAATATTGACAGATTATGCAACCTACAGATATGTAATATGACAGATTATGCAACTTACATTTTAGAACATTCAATTTAAACAAAACTATGGTCAAATATCTTTATACTAAAGAAATTTCAATTAAAAGAAAGTCCATAGTTTTGTTTAAGATTTTTTTTTGGCTTTAAATTTAGGGCACGAAGGTGTGCACGCTTTGAAGTAATGCAAATTTCCCTTAATGTAAAGTAGAAACCCAAAAATTCTCCAAATTAACTGGGAAAAAACAGTGAACCCGCCAGGAAGGAAACTTTTGGCTAATTTTAGTAAATTTGGATTATTTTTAGAAAATTTTAACTAAACATTATTACAAACGCAGCCGATCACGCCGATGTCACAAAAATAAGTAAATATTTTTGGTAAATTCAAGAAAATTTATCAGACATACGAGGGCGGTTCGGAAACTTCTTAGCCTATCAATGAAAGAGAATAACAGGTTGGCTGATAAGTCCCCGGTCTAACAAAGAAAAACACATTTTTTGTCAAAATTCGTTTTTATTATTCAACATAGTTCCCTTCAAGAGCGATACAGCGATTAAAACGACCTTCCAATTTTTTGATACCATTTTGGTAGTACTCCTTCGGTTTTGCCTCAAAATAGGCCTCAGTTTCGGCTATCACCTCTTCATTACAGCCAAATTTTTTCCCTGTGAGCATCATTTTGCGGTCTGAGAACAAGAAAAAGTCGCTGGGGCCAGATCTGGAGAATACGGTGGGTGGGGAAGCAATTCGAAGCCCAATTCATGAATTTTTGCCATCGTTCTCAATGACTTGTGGCACGGTGCGTTGTCTTGGTGGAACAACACTTTTTTATACCCACCACCATGGAATGGTGACGGGGGTATAATAAGTTTGTCATTCCGTTTGTAACGCATCGAAATATCGATTTCCGACTATATAAAGTATATATATTCTTGATCAGGGAGAAATTCTAAGACGATATAACGATGTCCGTCTGTCCGTCTGTCTGTCTGTCTGTCTGTCTGTCTGTTGTAATCACTCAATAATGAAGCAATTGTGCTGAAATTTTGTACAAGCTCGTCTTTTGTCTGCAGGCAGGTCAAGTTCGAAGATGGGCTATATCGGTCCAGGTTTTGATATAGTCCCCATATAACCCAACCTCCCGATTTGTGGTCTTGGGCTTATAGAAATCGTAGTTTTTATCCAATTTGCCTGAAATTTGAAATCTAGAAGTATTTTATGACCATAAAGAGGTGTGCCAAAAATGGTGAGTATCGGTCCATGTTTTGGTATAGCCCCCATATAGACCGATCTCCCAATTTTACTTCTTGGGCTTATAGAAACCGCAGTTTTTATTCAATTTACCTAAAATTGGAAATCTAGAGGTATTGTAGGACCACAAATACGTGTGCCAAAAATTGTGAGTATCGGTCCATATTTTGGTATAGCCCCCATATAGACCGATCTCCCGATTTTACTTCTTGGGCTTATAGAAACCGCAGTTTTTATTCAATTTACCTGAAATTGGAAATCTAGAGGTATTGTAGGACCACAAATACGTGCTCCAAAAATTGTGAGTATCGGTCCATGTTTTGGTATGGTCCCCATATAAAACGACCTCCCGATTTGGGGTCGTGGGCTTATAGGAACCGTAGTTTTTCTCCAATTTGTCTGAAATTGGAAATCTAGAGGTATTTAAGGACCATAAAGAGGTGTGCCGAAAATGGTGAGTATCGGTAAATATTTTGGTATAGCCCCCATATAGAACGATTTCGCGATTTTACTTCTTGGGCTTCTAGAATCCGAAGTTTTTTATCCTATTTGCCTGAAATTGGAAATCTAGAGGTATTTTCGGGTCTTAAAGAGGTGTGCCGAAAACGGTGATTATCGCACGGATGAAAAAGACTGTTTTTCATATGTTTGGCTATAAACATTATATGTTTGGAACACAAATTTTTAAACACAATATTTTTGAGTGCAAGCTTATAATGTTCATAAACTAGCATAACATGTTTGGGACATATATGTTAATATGTTAGAACATATTATGTTTGGGACATAAAATGTTTGTAAATATAATATGCTTGGATGCAAACATATATTAATTTAGAAATAGCCTATAAACATATATGTGTTTAGTAGCTTGGAGCGCTATTTAACAGGGAGCGATATTGAATTAAGTTTGTGGTTGTTGCTTGTTATTACAAAATTAACATTTTATTTTTCCTTGGGCAATTGATCAGCTACTTCTTTGATCCTTACAAACTGTGTGGTCCGCTGTTCGAATCCCCGTCCGGCAAAAGGTAAAATAAAATAAAAAAAATCATAAAATTGAATAATTTCTTCTACAATGTTTGTATTACAGAAAAAGGTGCTAAGAACTAAAAAATCTCGTGGAAGTGAGAAAGATGTGGGGGAATATACAATTGGGCAGAAACAAAATTTTGAGCATTCAGGTCGAAAACCTATGTTGTTAGCTCCTATATTACCTGTTTATTTCACAATTCATTATGATTGTAAATATATAAATAAATAAATAAAATTTTGAGCACAATATTGTTTGGGAGATTTTTTTAAGCATATAATATTTTTGGGTGCAAAATGCTTCCAAACATATTATATGTTCACATAATAACATATTGTTTTTTGGAAGACAACATTATTGAATTTGGATGCAAAAATACAAAATGTTTGGAACTTAGACTACCCAAACATATATTGTTTAGACCAATATGCTTTCAAACATATTATATATTGGAAGAGATCAAACATATAAATGTTTGGGCAATACCCAAAAATATATATGCTTGAAGCAAAATATGTTTGGGAGTATATGTTACAGAAGCGATTTTTTGTGAGCGTGCGGTCCATATTTTGAAAATTGCTTGAAACTCAATGTTAAATTTCCAGATTTTCCTTCTACAGATTTAAGATTTCAAATCAAGACGTTATTTTATAATTTTCTTGCACACTTAAAAGAGAAGTGTGCAAGAAAACTCAAACAAAAATGGTTCTTATAAATCCAGAATCTGATATAGTCCTCATAGGTGAAATCTTTAAATTTATTTTCGGGAAGTGTCCTCAAGTTCTCAAGCCCTCCTGAAATTTCAAAGGAAACCCTAATATTTGGTTCATGGTGGTGGGTATTTAAGATTCGGCCCGGCCGAACTTAGTGCTGTATATACATGTTTTGTTTACGTTAGTTAAATTAACTAAAACCGAGGAAAAAAATATACTCAAATGAAGTATACAGATTAACTAAATTCGTGTCTTCCACAAAATAGTTCAGAATTTCTTTAAATTGGTAAATTTTACCAAAAAGTCGTCCATCATGAACTTCGTATGTCACTAAAGACATTCTTGCAATTTTGAACTCCAAGTTTTTCCTTCAAACTACAAAATTTTCTTTAACAAGTGAAAAAACTTAGTTATGTCTAATAAATTTTCTTGAATTTGTTGAAAAATATTTACTTATTTTTATGACATCGGCGTGATGCCAACGTTTTTAATACCTTTTAGTTAAAATTTTCTAAAATTAACCGAAAGTTTTCTTCCTGGTGGGTTCACTGTTTTTTCAGTGTATAAAATATAATATAGTGTATAAATATTTAAAATAACGTTGGAGAATAAATTCAATTTTCGAAAATGAAATGAAAACGAAATAAATCCCCATAGGGCCCTATTTCGTAATTCTTGGGGCTTTGTTTCATTGTAGTGTGGTTTTATTTAAAATGGGGCTTTATTTCCTTATGAAACAAATCCCAAAATTAGGGGCATTATTTTATTTCCTTTATGGGGCCTTATTTCTTGGAGGCTTATTTCCCGTAGCCATTTTTTTTTTGGTGCACCATCCTATAAAAAAATATAGTGCTTCACTTTGTTGAAATATATATCAGCCACCTTGTAAACCGAATCTAACCTAATTTGGAAAAATGGGGTTCTATTTAGTTAACTCTCTTCAAAAAAGACTTTCTCATTAACATGTTACCTTTGGAAGACTAAGAATTTATTGGGCTACCTCGTTTTGGATTACTTTCCGGGGTTTGTGTTGATAGAAAAAATTCAATACTCATGTTCCACTTTTGTAGACTTAAAACTTATTGGGCTACCCGCGTCTTGGCTGAAATTTGGTACATGGTGTAAGTATATGGTCTCTACAACTATGCCAAAAGTGGTCCACATCGGTTAATAATTCAATGATTAAAACCGGTATGTTCATCGTAATTAAAGGAATAGGAAAAACAATTAGGTAATATGGGGAAAAATTTAAAAATTTGAAGCAGAACAAAAAGTGAAGCAGCAAAATACTTCGATTGAAGTAGTAGCGGCAGCACTGCTTGGCTTGCCTTCTGGCTCTCTGCAATACATTCGGCACCCTAATACAGTACAAAGTGTGAACACACCATCGATAGATCACACGAACAAAGAATATATATATTCCCAAAATATAAACCTTCAAGATGGAACATTGACACTCTAATTGCTAGAAGTGATCTTCGTAATCTCTACCGTAATTTCTTACCGAGAAACTAAATGATAATAAAAATTTTACGCATTTACTTCCAATAGGAAGTTTATCGATATGCTACATTGTTTTTCTAGCAATACAAATAGTATGCGTCGCTTGAAAAAAGAAGCTATTTTGGGGCAAATAGCGATTAATGTAAATTTTAAACTCAAATATGGCGATACAAAATTTCAAACAACATCTCACAACAAAATCTTGTAATATTTCACCCACGTTCTTCTAATCATTTAAACCAATAACAATTATAATTACATAGCACATTCATTAGATGCAGCAACAGGCAGAAAATGATAATTGTAAATTACACAATACAAAAAATGTATGAAGTATGTTTTGAGATAACAATAACATCGTGTGTAAACTTCCACATTTTCGAAAAACCACCTTTACAGTGTCCCATATACTGAGTGTGTCAACAAGAGCATGGGAGAGTGAGCGAGCGAGCGAGAGTACAAATGCAAGATAAAGATAAAACATTTTGTTTTCCCGATTACTATGGCACACACAAGCATACCAGCATGGCGTGTTTCCGGTTTCACAACAACACTCAGTCACTCACTCATACTCACACACCTGCTTGCTCGCTGGCAGAAACAAAATACCCCTTTGCCCCTTGGAATAAAAATGTGCAAAGCGCATTTTTCTCACCATTGCTTCGTCGCCGTTGCCGTTGTCGTCAGCATTATCATACGAATCCAAAGTACACGTTTTCATTTTCTATTTGAGAATTAATTTTCGGCCACTTGTTGACTAGCCCGTATTTTGGCTAGAACAATAATGGTACTGAGTGTAATTGTATTTAGATGTGTTAGTCATGACAGTGTCCCAGTGTGCTCAAAATGTTTGTTATTCTCCTCAATTACCTGAGACTGAAAGAATGAATGAGAAATCGACAATGTCAACTGTTGGCTGTATGGGTCGACAGTGGCAATTACCAATCGCTCATACTCATCATCATCATCGTCATCATCATTTAATCATTAGATGTCACACAAATTTGTGTACTTCACTTTATGTTGGTATTTGGTATTGTTATTGCATGCATTACTGATCGCTATTAGATGAACACAGTAGTAATGAGAAGCAAAACAAAATACACTCAAAAAAAGTTTTGACATTCCCTTAAAGATTTTGGTATTGATTTCCGAGCTAAAGTTGAGGCTTCTTTAAAATAAAATCATTTTTAGGTAGCTTGTTAGCTTTAAATATACACTTGAAAAAAGTGAATCCACCAAAACCAATTTAATTCTATTTTAACTCATGGAAATTATTATGTTTTACTTAAAATTGTTTCTATATCCGAAAGAATCCTTGACGTTGTTAATTTTTGTGTACGTTAGTTAAATGAACTAAAATAGGGGAAAGAAGTAGAAAATAGAAAGTCAAAAATCGGGCGGGTTCGACTATATTATATATTGTTGGTATCGAAAATGTAGATCTACATGGTAGTGCAGACCATGTAGATCTACTTTTTCGATACCAACTCAAATCTTTTAAATTTGTTGGGCACCGTATATTTTTTGTTTACATATACATGCACAGATTTTTTCCGAATCAATCACAAAATCAATTGATCTAATTAATTTTTGAATTGAAATTTCTTTAATCCGGAAAATGTTGGTATCAATCACAAAATTAATTACAAACAAAAAATGTACTTGATTGAAAAAAATATTTGATTTCATCCGGTACTTTCGAAAAATTTTTTAATTTGATCAATTAAAAATGTAATTGGTGTTGGTCGAAGAATTCAAATTATTCTTAAAATTGGGGCTATCAATTATTTATTACATTATTGTTTATTTATTTACTTTCCTATGTATTTTCCGGTTAGTTTTAATTTAGTTGGATTTTTCATTAGATTTGAGTCCAACCAATGAAATTACTAATTAATTCAGAATGAAATTTTCAATTATTTTTTAATTGATTTTTTGATAAAATACTGTTTTCTGAAGGGAAAAAAATACGGTAGAAGCAAAAACTTGGCTTGATAATGAGTTTCCGGACTCTGCCCCAGGGAAATCAACAATAATTGATTGGTATGCAAAATTCACTCGTTCTGAAATGAGCACGGAGGACGGTGAACGCAGTGGACGCCTGAAAAAGGTGGTTACCGACGAAAACATCAAAAAAATCCACAAAATGATTTTGAATGACCGTAAAATGAAGTTGATCGAGATAGCAGAGGCCTTAAAGATATTAAAGGAACGTGTTGGTCATATCATTCATCAATATTTGGATATGCTCTGTGCAAAATGGGTGCCGCGCGAGTTTACATTTGACCAAAAACAACAACGTGTCGATGATTCTGAGCGGTGTTTGCAGCTGTTAACTCGTAATACACCCGAGTTTTTCCGTCGATATGTGACAATGGATGAAACATGGCTCCATCACTACACTCCTGAGTCCAATCGACAGTCGGCTGAGTGGACAGCGACTGGTGAACCGTCTCCAAAGCGTGGAAAGACTCAAAAGTCCGCTGGCAAAGTAATGGCCTCTGTTTTTTTGGGATGCGCATGGAATAATTTTTATCTATTATCTTGAGAAGGGGAAAACCATCCACAGTGACTATTATATGACGTTATTGGAGCGTTTGAAATCGCGGCATATGAAGAAGAAAAAAGTGTTGTTCCACCAAGACAACGCACCGTGCCACAAGTCATTGAGAACGATGGCAAAAATTCATGAATTGGGATTCGAATTGCTTCCCCACCCACCGTATTCTCCAGATCTGACCCCCAGCGACTTTTTCGTGTTCTCAGACCTCAAAAGGATGCTCGCATGGAAAAAATTTGGCTGCAATGAAGAGGTGATCGCCGAAACTGAGGCCTATTTTGAGGCAAAACTGAAGGAGTACTACCAAAATGGTATCAAAAATTGGAAGGTCGTTATAATCGTTGTATCGCTCTTGAAGGGAACTATGTTGAATAATAAAAACTAATTTTCAAAGTGTTTTTCTTTGTTAGACCGGGGACTTATCAGCCAACCTGTTATTCGACACTCATAGTTAAAATTTTAATTGTACTCTCTGTGCATAATTTCAAGTAAATCTGCGTGAAATATTGACCTATTGTGGTCATATGAGAGTAAATTGGGGGAACGATATATATGGGAGCTATATCTAAATCTGAACCGATTTCTTCGAAAATCAATAGAGTTATATTCTGCCCAAAGCACATACAAAGTACATGCCAAATAAGAAGTCGACTGGACTAGAACTGTAGCCTATACTTTGATCACAAAAATGTATGCAGAGACAGACGGACGGACATGGCTAGATCGACTCAGGGGCCGGTTCTAAGCATTGTTGCCAAAGACGCCATGTACCTATCTCGTCTCCTTCTGGGTTTTGCAAACATATGCACTAACATGGCGCAGATTTTTAAAATGTATACACATATGTAGTATAAAGATTTACTAAAATTCGTATATACCACAAAATAGTTCAGAATTTCTAAAAATTTATAACTTTTACCACAAATGCGCCCACCTTGAACTTTGTATGGCGCTAAAGACGTTTTCGGAATTTCTAACTACAAGTTTTTGCTTCAAACAAAGATATATTCTGTTAGAAGTGAAAAAATTACCTTACGGAAAATTGGTATAAATTGTCCGTGGCGGACCTATCACAGAACTGGTGCCAAGGCACCAGTTTAAATGTTCATATAACTTATTTATTTCTATGCTTTCTTGAACAGAGGTTTTCTAAAATTGGTTCATGACCACATGTCTTTGGGATGGTCCTACTAAACTGTCCGCAGACGTATCCTTTGGAATGAGGCCAAATGTAAATATGCCGTGTTTGCTACCGTTGGTAGAATTCTACCAAAACTGATAGATTTTGTACCGTTTGGTATATTGGTCTTGATGTTTTGGTATATTTTTCAAAATATTCCTCTTCAACTAATGGCGATTTCGATTGGGAAAAAAGGGCAACGTCCTCGAAATTGATTGCAAAATATGAAGGACACTACATAGATTTTGGACCCTGTATCCCTCAAAATATTATGAATTAACAATAACTTTGGAATGAAACTGTCATTTGGGCGAAAATACAATGAGGACAAAACTAGTGTAACACCAAGGTAACATATTTTTTGCGAATCGAAAACGCCATAAGAGTTTCTCCACTAATTTTCTATAAAAATAAAATTTTGACAAAATTTTCTATAGAAATAAAATCTTGACAAAATTTTCTATAGAAATAAAAAAATGAAAAAATTTCTATAGAAAATAAATTTTGACAAAATTTTCTATAGAAATAAAATTTTGATAACATTTTCTATAGAAATAACATTTTGATAAAATTTTCTATAGAAATAAAATTTTGACAAAATTTTCTATAGAAATAAAATTTTGACAAAATTTTCTATAGAAATAAAATTTTGACAAAATTTTCTATAGAAATAAAATCTTGACAAAATTGTGTATAGAAATAAAATTTTGACAAAATTTTCTATATAAATAAAATTTTGACAAAATTTTCTATAGAAATAAAGTTTTGACAAAATTTTCTATAGAAATAAAGTTTTGACAAAATTTTCTATAGAAATAAAATCTTGACAAAATTGTGTATAGAAATAAAATTTTGACAAAATTTTCTATATAAATAAAATTTTGACAAAATTTTCTATAGAAATAAAATCTTGACAAAATTGTGTATAGAAATAAAATTTTGACAAAATTTTCTATATAAATAAAATTTTGACAAAATTTTCTATAGAAATAAAGTTTTGACAAAATTTTCTATAGAAATAAAGTTTTGACAAAATTTGCTATAGAAATAAAAGTTTGACAAAATTTTCGATAGAAATAAAATTTTGACAAAATTTTCGATAGAAATAAAATTTTGACAAAATTTTCGATAGAAATAAAATTTTGGCAAAATTGTCTATAGAAATAAAACTTTGACAAAATTTTCCATACAAATAAAATTTTGAGAAAATTTTTTATAGAAATAAAATCTTGACAATTTTTTCTATAGATATAAAATTTTTATAAAATTTTCTATAGAAATAAATTTTTTACAAAAGTTTCTATAGAAATTACATTTTGACAAAATTTTCTATAGAAATAAAATTTTGACAAAATTTTCTATAGAAATAAAATAATAAATTAGCCATGTGAAAGCGAAAAAGAAAGACATTTTAAAAAATGTCTCAGCTAATATTTGTTAATTTATTTTTACGTCCTGTCAAAGACGTCATCCTTTTAAGAAAAATGAATTTCCTAAATAGTAGTTACAATTCAAAAATTTTAGTCCTTATTTCAACAAAGCATTTTAGAAATCTCAAAAATATCGAATACAGTTAATTTTAATTCCCTTTATGCAGGAGGTAGCTCATTCTTTCCATAAAACTGTTCGCTTTTTCTCTGTGTACATTTAATTAAATTAATCATGGCACTATAATTAATTGAAATATGTTTGTTATTAACAAAAACACTGTACCTATTATTTCTCGCAGTTATATCAAGAGCATCTGTATTTACATATGTGTATGGTACATCCAGCTGTTGACAACAGTTTTTTTTTGTCCCACATGCACGTGTATTTGTAATTCCATGTCCATATTATGCTTATCAAAAAACATATCTTTATAGCCAGGTACCTTATACTATGACCCGCACCACGACTATTATACAATTTGTTGATGATATCTTATTGAGGAATACGACGTGTAAGTCCAAATTTATCAGGGTACTCTTACGGTCATCAAATGCTACGTTGGGTAGTCAATGGTTAAATGAGTTTGCACCACTTTTGTCAACTTTTAGTTATTGATGCATTTACCGAAAATAATGGCTTAGACAGCGACACGAGTCTAGTTACTAGCCTAGATGAAGATTAAAAGGCTGACCTTTTTGGTCAATGTTTCTAAGGTCGAATACAATTGACTCGTGCTATTTTCACAATATAGATTGGTAGGTGATGTGCATAGTATCAGCGAAGCGAGAATAAAATTTCAATATCTGTCCTTTCTATCTTTTATTCATTCAGAATGTATGTTAAAATTCTGTGATTTTGTGCCAAGTCATTGTTAGTAATTGATCAATTATCCAACATATTTTTTTTGTCATATTTTTTGGTTAAATTATTCAGTCAGTTTCATTATGTTGTTTTTTTTTTTTTTTTATTTAAAACTGAATTACGGGTTTAGAAACATCTTTTTTTAGAAAATTATGTCGACCAAAGAATCAAAGACCATACACGAAATATATGTGGCACTCACTTATATGAAGTAGATTTCGTCGGGACATAGTAGTTGGTACTACATAGAAAAAATGGTCCTGATGTTAAAACTAGGCTGGATTAACCCAGCAAGAATGCTGATTACTAAACAATCTTGGAGGTAAAATAGTTCAAAATTGGCTAGCAATTGAATAGAATTCTTGTTTACTTGCATGGGCCTGTTCTATGTGGAAAGTACCATATATCTCTGCAAAATTACCTAGAGCTACGATACGATGAGTAAAAAAAATAATTTATGACAAATAATCAACATATTTATGTATGGTAACTTAAAGCTCTTGTGATGGTAATTCATTATTTCCAAGTAAACGGTAATGAAAAGATAACCACACAAAGTTGTCAAAATTTTATTTCTATAGAAAATTTTGTCAAAATTGTATTTCTATAGAAAATGTTGTCAAAATTGTATTTCTATAAAAAATTGTGTAACAATTTTATTTTTATTATATTTCATGTTAACCTGATACCGAAACAGGCAATTGACGTCCAAATGCATTATATCTAATTATACAATTATTTTTCGAGCTTTATGGACAGATATAGATTAAGGAACATGGTTAATAGAGCCATTGAAAAGAAAACGCCAGATACAAATCTATACACGCCTGGACTGTACATGTTTCGGTTCGGGCGAATGGACCTTTCCACAGCCTTTAGTATAGATCTGGCTGGGAAAGATAACTCAATTTGGGGCCCTTTATGCTAACTCCTTATGGAGAAAACATTTGGGAATTTTCCTCTTACAAATTGAATCATCTTTTCTCCAACTGTTCATCATCTTTTCATATATCTTACAAGTCCCTTAATCTTATTTCTCTCCCAGCCAGATCTATACTAAAGGCTGTGGAAAGGTTCATTCGCCCGAACCGAAACATGTACAGTCCAGGCGAGTATAGATTTGTATCTGGCGTTTTCTTTGCAATGGCTCTATGGAACATGGTTATCCTTAATCTATATCTGTCCATAAAGCTCGAAAAATAATTGTATAATTAGAATTTTATTTTTATATAAAAAAATTTTATTTCTATAGAAAATTTTGTCAAAATTATATTTCTATTGATTTTTTTTTTTTTTGATCAAAAATTTATTTCTATAGGAAATTTTGTCAAAATTGTATTTGGTCACAATTGTATTCCTATCAAAAATTTTGTCAAAAATTCATTTCTATAGGAAATTTTGTCAACAATTTATTTATATAGGTAATTTTGTCAAAAATTTATTTCTATAGAAATATTGTCAAAATTTTATTTCTATAGAAGATTTTTTTCAAAATTTTGTTTCTATAGAAAATTTTCTAAAAAATTATTTCTACAGAAAATTTTGTCAAATCTTTATTTCTATAGAAAAAATTCATTTTTATAGGAAATTTTGTCAACAATTTATTTATATAGGTAATTTTGTCAAAATTTTATTTCTATTGAAAATTTTCTAAAAATTTTATTTCTATTGAAATTTTTCTAAAAATGTTATTTCTATTCAAAATTTTCTAAAAATTTTATTTTTATAGAGAATTTTGTAAAAATTTATTTCTATAGAAAATTTTCTAAAAATTTTATTTCTATAGAAAATTTTGTCAAAATTTTATTTCTACAGAAAATTTTGTACAAATTTTATTTCTATAAAAAAATTTTGTCTACTTTTTATTTCTATAAAAAATTTTTTCAAAATTTTATTTCTATAGAAAATTTTGTCAAAATTTTATTTCTATAGACTTAATCATCCCCTACATCATAGACTGATTGATCGTGCAATATTAATAATAGATAAACGATTTGAGAAATTAACCGAACAACTGAATGCAGTACTGATCAAGTCGGTGGGGAACTTGATAACACAAACTGAGCAGCACATACTGTTGTAACGGGGTTCCATAATAACTATTGTGGAAAATGATTAGCAAAAAATGATTAGTAAGTTATAAAAAACTGGAGAAATTAGAGAATGAAATTGTTCAGCCTAAAAGAAAATATTTAGCAACGGAAAATGCAGTAATAGACAAAGCCAAATCAACAATCCGTTAATGGTCCGAACCAATAAATCCGAATCAACGAAGCTCACTGCATTAACGATTATAAGTCGCATTAAAAAATTAAACCTAGCACGAAAGCCATCGTGTTGATAAAGTTAGCATGACCACCTAACATACAAAGGGTCTTTGGTTCGATCTCGGTGTCGACCGAACACCAAAAAGTTTTTCAAAGGTTGTTTACATTAATGCTGATAAGATTTCTGGGTGTCTCAAAACTTCTCTAAGTGGTTTCGCCGTAATGCTAAACATCGTTCGGACTCTGCTTAAAAAAACGAGATCCCTTGTCATTGAGCTAAACATAGAATAGGGCAGCGCTCATTGATAAGAGAAAAGTTCACCACTTGTGATATCACAATGGACTGAATAGTCTATGTGAACCTAAAATAACGGGTTGCCACCAGGG
This sequence comes from Haematobia irritans, assembly GCF_050003625.1. Lineage (NCBI taxonomy): Eukaryota > Metazoa > Arthropoda > Insecta > Diptera > Muscidae > Haematobia > Haematobia irritans. The sequence continues at coordinate 185,093,320 of NC_134399.1, read as the reverse complement.
CTGTGGAGTCGGAGCCCGAGTCGGAGTCTTGGAGTCGGAGTCTGAAGATTTTGCTGGAGTCGGAGCCGGAGTCGTAGAAATTTTGCTCGACTCCGACTCCGGCGAAACAAACTGAAAACACTTCCTATCTTAGTAACTAAAGAAATATTTCGACAAATTAGATTCCATTAGGGTTTTAATCGAACAACGAAAAACGAAGTAATGGATTTCAGGCCTTTCAAAGTGTATTTATATGGGTGAAATTTCACGGTGATATAAAAAGTAGGTTTTACTAGAAATTGTATTGTCCATTTTTAACATATTAAAATATCGATTTTTGATAAAGGTACAATTTTAAGACTAGAAGTAAAACCTAACGTTCTAAATTTTTTGGCAGGCATGTCGAGTCCGAAGATGGGCCATACAGGACAATTTTGTGATATAGCACCTACATATAAACCCATCTTCCAATTTGTTTTAAGAAGTTTTTCCCAGTCTTAAATTTTCATAAGATTTGTCAGAAATTTTGAATTTAGAGTTATTTGAGATCCATAAATAAATGCGGAAAATTCCCGACGGCCCAGATTTTGTATATGGAGATAATTAGTTGAGAAATCTCCATATACACCCGATGTCCTTGGAAGCTCTAATTTTAAATTAAACCTCTGCCAACGTGCCATCTGAGCCGGTCTATTTCATCAAAGCCACTCGAAATTCTTTACATTAAATTTTTTAGTTTTTCTAAAAAAATCTTATTTTGCACAATTTTATTTCTGTAGAAAATTTTGTCAAAATTTTATTTCTGCAGAAAATTTTATTTCAGCGAAAATTTTGTCAAAATGTTATTTCTATAGAAAATTATGTCAAAATTTTATTTCTGTAGAAATTTTTGTAAAAATCTAATTTCTATAGAAAATTTTGTTAAAATTTTATTCCTAAGAAAATTTTGTCAAAATATTATTTTTATAGAAAATGTAAAAAATTTCTATAGAATAATATCATAATATCAAATTTAAAGACTATTGTAAAAGTGTACGTATACTAAGTTTTTTTTAGTTTTTCTAAAAAAATCTTATTTTGCAAAATTTTATTTCTATAGAAAATTATGTCAAAATTTTATTTCTATAGAATTTTTTGTAAAAATCTAATTTCTATAGAAAATTTTGTCAAAATTTTATTTCTAAGAAAATTTTGTCAAAATATTATTTCTATAGAAAATGTAAAAAATTTCTATAGAAATTTTTTTCAAAATTTTATATCTATAGAAAATTTTGTCACAAAGAAGTACCTCTTTGCAACATCTACCAAACGAATATGGTATAGACAATATTCCTCTCAAAAATGTTGAGATCCTGTAATAAAAACTAAAATATTCTAATTTGAGAATATGTATATTTCTTCAATGTCCGTTTTTTATAATTTTTAGAGTTGAGTTGATATGTGAGAAACGTTCACATTTAGTGCAGAATAACTTTATATAGAGTAATTGTGATGAAAAAGTACCAAAGGACTTGCGGTCGTGGCACGGTGCTTTTGGCAGTCGAAATATATTAAAAAAACACAAAAGTGTCACCTTTATCAACCCTGGCCTCTAATGTCATAACTGAGAGCCACCGTGGTGCAATGGTTAGCATGCCCGCCTTGCATACACAAGGTCGTGGGTTCGATTCCTGCTACGGCCGAACACCAAAAAGTTTTTCAGCGGTGGATTATCCCACCTCAGTAATGCTGGTGACATTTCTGAGGGTTTCAAAGCTTCTCTAAGTGGTTTCACTGGAATGTGGAACGCCGTTCGGACTCGGCTATAAAAAGGAGGTCCCTTGTCATTGAGCTTAACATGGAATCGGGCAGCACTCAGTGATAAGAGAGAAGTTCACCACTGTGGTATCACAATGGACTGAATAGTCTAAGTGAGCCTGATACATCGGGCTGCCACATAACCTAACCTAACCTAACCTAATGTCATAACTGATAGACCATTTATAAATCGATGTTTCACGATTTCATTTCTATAGAAACAATATTCGTAACTGTCCAGCTAACAGGTTGGCTGATAAGTCCCCGGTCTAACAAAGAAAAACACATTTTTTTGTCAAAATTCGTTCTTATTATTCAACATAGTTCCCTTCAAGAGCGATACAACGATTATAACTACATTCCAATTTTTTATACCATTTTGATAGTACTCCTTCGGTTTTGCCTCAAAATAGGCATCAGTTTCGGCGATCACCTTTCCTTTTTTTCCATTTTTTTTTTCACAATAACAAAAGTTGCTTCACAAAAGACGCTCTATCTCACAAACTAATTGACTTACAGACGTCAAATTTTGACACGAGTCATTTGAAGGTTGGTACTATATAAAAATAATATGCATTTAATACTAGCGACGCCATCTCTGTGTCAGACCGGGGACTTATCAGCCAACCTGTTATTCCTGTCGTCTGTTGTGTGGTAGTGGTTATTTAAAATTCCGCCCGTCCTAATTTTTGGCAGTTTATGTCTGTTTTCTATATATATATTTTAACATCTAAACTTTCTGCTGATTAGCCCGACATTTTGATTTTTGTATATTTTTCTTTTTTATATAGATTTATTTTTTTATAAAATGCCTACATAGATTAATTCCAGGATTTTACTTCTTAAACTTCTGGAAGCCTAATTATTTTTTGAAATTTTTTGTTCTTATAAATACTATAATATTCTGGTGATTATATACTATAAATATTCTGGTGATTGTTGTTATCTACCCATATGTTGATGTCGTATTTTAATTTATTGGCCTGACATTAAAATGTAGAGTTCTTTACATCCCTAAAATGCTGAGATTTGTCGTCGAGTCGTATCAAAATTTAAAATTAAGGTTCTTTAGGCAAAATCCATTTTTGGAACACTACGCCTTAAAATTAAATTGGAATACTGTTAAAATGAGATTTAGGTACCCCACCTGGAGTCGAATTCGGAGTCGGAGTCGAGGCTAATAAGAAATGCTGGAGTCGGAGCCGGAGTCGAGCAAAATTGACTCGACTCCATAGCCCTGGTTGCCACTATACCTAACCTCATATTTTCTTCTTCCTCCAAATAGTTCTATTTTTTCCGTTCTTTTGTATCTCTCTAATATAAGGATATTATTCCAGTCTGCTTACCTTAACATCTCGAAGTCACTTCGCGGTGGAGATAAATATCTTTATATGTTAAGATAATGAAAAGTGAATACCCCACACCTCTTACAAATACATTCACATACATTTACTAGTATATGTACACCTCAAAACGTAAATGTCTACAACACAAATAAATTTGTGTCGTTCGGTCAAGCGTAAAATATCGCCTCTACCACGAATTCGTACTATGCACGTTGGAATACACGCGCATTAACAATGGAAATTTACATTGAAAATTTTGTAATAATTGCAATTATATGACAATAAAACAATATTTCGAAAATGAAACTCTAAAAATGACATACAGGGCCCCCATATACTAGACCATAATACATGACCAAGTACATGCATTTGGATCCAATTGGCAAATGCAATATGAATGGCATTAGACATGCACATGATGACGGGGGGAAAAAAACCAAAACTAAATGCTGTCGTTTGTAGTGTCCATCAAGTCAAAAGGGAATCAGTGAAGGTTTAAGACTAAACTAACTATGAATGGGGGACTTCAATGGTTGTGGTTCCACCTCAACAACTATCACAATAGCGGGTAAATATCCCGCAGTAAACACCCCCACCTCATAACCCCTCACACTAATGGATTGAGTTAAAGTGGCAATGGCAATATTTTGAAAACTTGGTCAACTTGAACACAATGGAAATTCCCTTTCCACCAACAACACAAATTGCCACAAATTGTGGCAATTTTCAGAAAACAAGCACAAAAACAAACCACCTTGTTAGTGGTAGGGTTTTTAAATAATTTTCAGAATATACACACATACACCTGAAAGAGGAAAACACTGAATGGAAACATAGAAGGTTTTCAGATTAATAATTATTAAATAATAATCAGACAAAACGAAACAATAGGAAAAAAACATTACTTGTTTTGTTTTTTTACTATACAATAATGACATATGTATTTCTGTTTTGGATTTGAAATGAATTCTAAACTCGAAAGTTAGCTAACTACACACGTAAACGATTCAAGGTAAATGTGGCATGTCATGCAACATGTGCAACATATTGACCTAAAAACAACAAATTTACTTTTAAACGATCACTGCAGATAGATTAATCGTCACACGTCACCTGTCAATTTGTATTTGTACTCGGCTATGACATACATATAATTATCTTTGGGGTGATAAAAATCTTTCCAAATGATTTCCGAAGACATGAAAGTGGATAAATTTGAATATAAATATTCAAATTCGAATTAGGTTTTTTTGTGTGTCAAGGTCAATTAAACATGTCCAAAGTTCGATAAATATTAACCACACGTATTGTAACATCCGTGGTCTAGGTGATTAAATTTTTGTAAACTATATTTTGACTTGAATTGAAAATTAAATTCTGAAAGATTATATAGTCGAAAACGTTTATAACGAACTCTCAAGTACTGGGCCACCCAAATTCCCGGATCTCAATCCGTTAAACTGTTTCGTTTGGGGCATTTTGGAGAGAGAGAGGGTTGGCACTAAAAACTACCAAAATGTCAATCGTCTCAAGACGGCACTTTGCCGGGAATGATCCACAATACTGCAGAAGCACTTTCGAGCAGCGTGTTATGACTTTATCGGCCGTTTGAAGGTCATAATTCCGACAATTTTTGTTTTTGTAGAATAAAATTAGCGCTTTACCTTGTTGCATTATATATCAGCCACCATGTAGTCGAAGATCGATATTTCAATTATAAATTTTATCATGTTTCAAGTATAAGCTTCTTTTATAATAAAATCTTGAAAATCTTTATTCCCGGGGAGTAAAAGTTATATGGATTTCTATACCGATGGCTCCAAATTGGATGGACAAGTGAGTTTCGGAGTATATTCAAAAGACCTGGAACTTAAAATTGCGAAAAGATTTCTTAGGCTGAAATATTAGCAATAAAAGATGTATCAATTTGGCTGAGAAGTAATGTTCCAACAAATGTTGGCATAGATATATACTCAGAGTCAAAGTGCAATAAAATCCCTTGAATCTGTGTTCCTCGAACTAGAAACGGCCATAGATTATCGCAAATCTCTCAACGAGATGACTAAGCAGTACAATATACGGCTAATATGGGTGCCTGCCCACAGATATCTTCTAGAAAACTACTGAGTCGAAGAGTTAGCAAGGCTAGGATATACCTTACATATTCCAGGGGAATTAAAATTGTTGGTATGCCTCTGGCTACCTGCAAGCTCATGAAAATGCTGTGGTTGTGATGTCCGATGGGAGAACTGCAACGACACCAAGCACATATGGGCCACTGTTGATGCAAAAACTATTGGCAAAAAAGAATCAATTAAACGCCTCTTGTGCTAGTGTCCTGTATTTTGTGTGAGGCGTAAGTGAATTTTAGGGGCATGTAGCTTCAGACGGCTAATGTTTTTGCAACAATCAGGTTGGTTCAATAGAAGAAAATATTCGGATGGGTTCAAAGGTAAAAACTAGAAGTGCTCACACGTAATAGGTGTTTTTAATTAATATGGTATAACAATGGACCGAGTAGTCTAAGTGAGTTTGAAAAAAATATCGGGCTGCCACCAGGGATGGAAATTTTTTTATTATTTTTTTTAGCAAAAAAGTACTTTTCACCAAATTTCACTTCATTGGAAGATTATTGTCAAGAATACAAAAAAATCAATAGATATTTCTATAGAAATAAAATTTTGACATTTTCTATAGAAATAAAATTTTTGAAAAATTTTTCTATAGCAATAAAATTTTGACAAAATTTTCTATAGAAATACATTTTTGACAAAATTTTCTATAGAAACAAAATTTTGACAAAAAAATTAACATTTTATTTCTATAGAAAATTGTGTCAAAATTTTATTTCTATAGAAAGTTTTGTCAAAACTTTATTTCTATATAAAATTTCGTCAAAATTTTGTTTCTATTGAAAATTTTGTCAAACATTTATTTCTATAGAAAATTTTGTCAAACATTTATTTCTATCGAAAATTTTGTCAAAATTTTATTTCTATAGTAAATTTTGTCAAAATTTTATATCTATAGAAAATTTTTTAAAAATTTTTCTAAATTTTATTTCTATAGAAACATTTTTCAAAATTTTATTTTTCAAAGAAAATGTTGTTAAAATTTTATTTCTATAGAAAATGTTGTCAAAATTTTATTTCTATAGAAAATTTTGTCAAAATTTTATTTCTATAGAAAATTTTGTCAAAATTTTATTTCTATAGAATTTTTTTTTTCAAAATTTTATTTCTATAGAAAATTTTGTCAACATTTTATTTCTATACAAAATTTTGTCAAAATTTTATTTTTATAGAAATTTTTTTCAAAATGTTATTTCTTTAGAAAATTTTTCTAAATTTTATTTCAAAGAAAATGTTGTCAAAATTTTATTTCTATAGAAAATTTTGTCAAAATTTTATTTTTTAGATTTTTTTTTTCAAAATTTTATTTCATTGGAAAATTTTTTCAATATTTTATTCCTACAGAAAATTTTTTCAAACTTTTATTTTTATAGAACATTTTGTCAAAATTTAATTCTATGGAAAATTTTGTCATTATTTTATTTTTCAAAGAAAATTTTGTCAAAATTTTATAGAAATTTTTTTCAAAATTTTATAGAAATTTTTTTCAAAATTTTATTTCTATGGAATTTTTTTTCAAAATTTTATTTCCATAGAAAATTTTGTCAAAATTTAATTTCTATAGAAAATTTTGTCAAAATTTTATTTCTATAGAAAATTTTGTCAAAAATGTATTTCTATAGAAAATTTTTTTAAAATTGTATTTCTATAGGAAATTTTGTTAAAATTATATTTTTATAGTAAATTTTGTCAAAATTTTATTTCTATAGAAAATTTTGTCAACATTTTATTTCTATAGAAAATTTTGTCAACATTTTATTTCTATAGAAAAATTTTTTCAACATTTTATTTCTATAGAAAACTTTTTCAAAATTTTATTTCTATAGAAAACTTTTTCAATTTTTTTTTCTTCAAGAAATTTTTTTTAAATTTTTATTTCTATATTTCTATAGAAAATTTTTCAAAATTTTATTTCTATAGAAAATTTTGTCAAAATTTTATTTCTATAGAAAATTTTGTCAAAATTTTATTTCTATAGAAAATTTTGTCAAAATTTTATTTCTATAGAACATTTTGTCAAAATTTTATTTCTATAGAAAATTTTGTTAAAAATGTTATTTCTATATAAAATTTTGTCATACCTCTAGAAAATTGTGTCAAAATTTACTATAAAAATATAATTTTAACAAAATTTCCTATAGAAATACAATTTTGACAAAATTTTCTATAGAAATACATTTTTGACAAAATTTTCTATAGAAATAAAATTTTGACAAAATGTTCTATAAAAATAAAATTTTGACAAAATTTTCTATAGAAATAAAATTTTGACAAAATTTACTATAAACATATAATTTTACAAAATTTCCTATAGAAATACAAAATTTTCCATAGAATTAAATTTTGACAAAATGTTCTATAAAAATAAAATTTTGACAAAATTTTCTATAGAAATACATTTTTGACAAAATTTTCTATAGAAATAAAAAAAAAAATTTCTCCAAATATTGGTAGATTATTTATGTCTCAAGTTTCGACCGTGACTGTAATGGTTCGCATTATATTAGTATGCGATCGATAACCTCTTATTTAGAAAGTGTTCGTGTGACTATGGGTTTTACAAAATCGAGATTTTATTCCCGCATGAACTTGTCTGTTTTGCCAAATTTGTAAAAGACTATTAGCAAATAAGTTTGTTAAAGACTTTCTCAAAATATTAAAATATTTTATTTATTTATTTATTTAAGTCTATGGATATACAAAAATCCTTACAGACTAGCTCGTAAACTAAAAGTAGTAAGATTCTAGTACTTCATTCAATTTTTTCAAAGACATTGATAAGTCTAAATTAAGTTTAGCATTTACAGCATTATATTCAAAAAGCGAACGCGTAATGGACTCATATCTGGAATAGTTTGTAGTATGAGTAGAGATATAAAAAGTTTCCTCATATCTAAGAATATGAATATGTCAAAACTATTGTACCATAAATCTGATATCGGCTCAAAAATGTTTACATAAAAGGTACTAAATCATTCGCGGGGGTACTACGGTACTAAAGTATTGAAAAAAATACTATAGTACTGCATTTTCCATGCCTGGCTGCCACTTAAACCTACTTCGACTTCGTAGTTAAAGTTCGACTAGTCTATTAAATGTGGATTAGTCGATTCTGATAAACATAAAGAGTCGATAAGTCGATTTGCAAAAAAAAAACTCATAAGTCGATCGGTTGTGAAGACTTCACAAAGTCGACTTCGATTCTTTTAACAAAAAGTCTAGTAGTCTAATATTCGATTTTCTCTTATCTTTTATATCCCTACTAGAAAACTAAAGAAAACAAAAACAAAAAACTAAAATAAAAAAATTTCTTATATATTTGTTTGTATTATACTAGAAATATATGTGCGTTTGTACACGGTTGAAAAAGACTGTTTTTCATATGTTTGGCTATAAACATTATATATTTGGAACACAAATTTTTAAACACAACATTTTTGAGTGCAAGCATATAATGTTCATAAACTAGCATAACATGTTTGGGACATATATGTTAATATGTTAGAACATATTATGTTTGGGACATAAAATGTTTGTAAATATAATATGCTTGGATGCAAACATATATTAATTTAGAAATAGCCTATAAACATATATGTGTTTAGTAGCTTGGAGCGCTATTTGACAGGGAGCGATATTGAATTAAGTTGGTGGTTGTTGCTTGTTATTACAAAATTAACATTTTATTTTTCCTTGGGCAATTGATCTACTACTTCTTTGATCCTTACAAACTGTGTGGTCCGCTGTTCGAATCCCCGTCCGGCAAAAGGTAAAATTAAAATAAAAAAATCATAAAATTGAATAATTTCTTCTACAATGTTTGTATCACAGAAAAAAGTGCTAAGAACTAAAAAATCTCGTGGAAGTGAGAAAGATGTGGGGGAATATACAATTAGGCAGAAACAAAATTTTGAGCATTCAGGTCGAAAACCTATGTTGTTAGCACCTATATTACCTGTTTATTTTCATAATTCATTATGATTGTAAATATATAAATAAATAAATAAAATTTTGAGCACAATATTGTTTGGGAGAATTTTTTTTAGGCATATAATATTTTTGGGTGCAAAATGCTTCCAAACGTATTGTATGTTCACATAATAACATATTGTTTTTTGGAAGACAACATTATTGAATTTGGATGCAAAAATACAAAATGTTTGGAACTTAGACTATCCAAACATATATTGTTTAGACCAATATGCTTTCAAACATATTATATATTGGAAGAGATCAAACATATAAATGTTTGGGCAATACCCAAAAATGTATATGCTTGAAGCAAAATATGTTTGGGAGTATATGTTACAGAAGCGATTTTTTGTAAGGGTGTAGTTATTCAAATATTAGAGCATTAGTAACACCATACATTTTATGTTTAATTTAATTGTTTTTATAGTACCTGCATATGGTGGTGTATGAGCACTAAGTAAATGCAGGTTACGAGAGCATATGAAAACATATCTTTAAGTATTTACATTTACATATATAGGTAGGTGTAGGTACATACCTCTTCATTTAGGTATGTGAACGTTTTGCGATAAGTTCCTTGTGAATACTATACACAGAAAATGAAGATATCTACTTGGGTCGTGCACTTCCATCTAATGTACAAATTAAAGCGAACAAATGCAAGTATTGTGCATGAAATGGTAGAAAAACAAATTTTCTTCAACACTTAAGCATTAAATATCTGTTATATTTTTAAGTCTATAAAGTTTAATTAGGGGTATTCACTATACAAAATCAACGGTGGTTTTAGAATATATTTTTTTTTGTAAAGGCAAAAATAAAAAAAATTGTAATAAACAAATAGTTTTGATGATAAAAGTTTCAACTTTTCGTAGTGATACAAAAAGCTATGCGTAAGATAAGTTCCCATTTAACCTTCATAACATAGTTGTCGGAAATATATATAATTTCTAAATCAATTTCTTTTCAATTCATCAATTTCCGTTTCAAAGCTTCTCTAAGTGGTTTCACTGCAATGTGAAACGCCGTTCGGACTCGGCTATAAAAAGGAGGTCATTGAGCTTAACATGGATTCGGGCAGCACTCAGAGAAGTTCACCAATGTGGTATCACAATGGACTGAATTGTCTAAGTGAGCCTGATACATCGGGCTGTCACCTAACCTAACCTAAATCAATTTCTTCAAATGCACTTTCACTTTCTTCGCATTGAATACCCTTAATCAATTTCAACATCGCAATAAAATGAAGGTCGATATGGACAAATGTTTGTTTCTCTCCGAAACAAACTTATTTACACAAAATTTATGTCAACGTGTCGCAGTTGGTTTGTTTTTCAAGTATTTTTGCGAAGACACTGCCTCCTTAACTTTGAATTGAGCCCATTAGCAATGGAACGGAAATGTGCCAGCGGTTAATTTTGGATTGGTAACATTTAATATCAAATAGATTATGTTATTTGTTACACATTTTGTGGGAATTTTGATATTGAAAAATTCCCATTGCAAATGTGTACATAGAATAATTTGCTGCGGGCAAGTTGTGGGAAGAGAATGAATATATTGCGTATGTAAGAGTCTGTTTTTTTCGCTATTATGTAATCAAAAAACAAAAACGTGACAGGGAATTAATTAGGTTAAAACTCAAAACTACACCCAGAAAAAAGTTTCTTCGAAACTAAAGGAAAAAATGTTCATCAATTTAGTTTAGCCATTTTATTTCCATTAAGTTTAATTTTTGTGTAAACTGAAAGCAGTTAGGAATAGTTCATTAACTAGAATAAGGCATGGAATTTTACTAATACTGTTTTCTTCGCTGGGTATACGAATTTACTACAGAACAAGAGAATTTTATTCACTGATAACAAAGCATTCGTAAAAATAAACAAAAACCGAACTAAAACCAAGTTTCCTCAAATTTAGTAAAATTTCTTATAAAATGATAATTCTGGCTTCCTTTATTATAGAAAGCTTATTATCATACATACGAATAACACTTGGCATAGAAAAATATTTTAGTTCATTCGTACTAAGTATTCAATCCTTTCAAAACTTAAGGAAACATACTTGTTAGAATATAGGAAATTTTCCTATATCTCGCCAAAAAAGTGGTAAAAATGATCTTTTTGCCAAATAAATATTTTTTTATGATTTTTAATGCATTCTACTAACGCTTGACTGAAATGTTTGACCTCAAATATTTTCAGAAATTCGCAATTTTTCTGGAATGGATTTAGCATTTTTGTGGCAAAATTTAAATAATTTGTACCAGTTTATTAATTTTTACTCGATTTGAAACAAAGCAAAAAAAATTACCCATTAAAAATAAGAAAAAAACGAGTTATAAACAATTGAGTTAAAAGAACTGTGTAGTTAAAATAAAGAACATCTTTTGGAGAACATTTTTGAAATTGCTTTTAACGTTGCTGGGTACATTACAAACGCCGATTTGATAAAAATATGTACAAGTTTTTTGACAAATTCAAAAAAAATTATTCGAGAAAATTATTTTTTTTTTTTTCACTTCTTAAAAAATGTCTTATTTTGATGAGCAAAATTGCATCTACACCGAAAAAATATTGTCCTGAGGCCAAAGATTTCATGTCCTTAAAATATGAATGCGTTTTTTGCTTAGCATAGAAGACGCATTTTGTCCTTGGCCAAAATACGATAAACTTTTCTATACAATCGTTTTGTCCTTAAAATTATGTGAAGGTCAACTTGTCTTGAATAATTGTGATAACAATTCTTCAAAATTAATGCAATTGTCTTCAATTTTTTGCCTTTGTCCATCTTGACAACAAAGCAAGAAAGTGTTTAAAAATAGGAGATGTTTTTCAACACTTTATTTTAAAGGCTATTTTTACTTGAATCATTGCATAATTTCTGCTTGAAGCCGAGTATGAATTTTAAAATTCATTAATACATAAGGTTAGGTGACAGCCCGATGTATCAGGCTCACTTAGACTATTCAGTCCATTGTGATACCACATTGGTGAACTTCTCTCTTATCACTGAGTGCTGCCCGATTCCATGTTAAGCTCAATGACAACACGGATGAAAAAGACTGTTTTTCATATGTTTGGCTATAAACATTATATGTTTGGAACACAAATTTTTAAACACAATATTTTTGAGTGCAAGCATATAATGTTCATAAACTAGCATAACATGTTTGGGGCATATATGTTAATATGTTAGAACATATTATGTTTGGGACATAAAATGTTTGTAAATATAATATGCTTGGATGCAAACATATATTAATTTAGAAATAGCCTATAAACATATATGTGTTTAGTAGCTTGGAGCGCTATTTAACAGGGAGCGATATTGAATTAAGTTGGTGGTTGTTGCTTGTTATTACAAAATTAACATTTTATTTTTCCTTGGGCAATTGATCAGCTACTTCTTTGATCCTTACAAACTGTGTGGTGTACTGTTCGAATCCCCGTCCGGCAAAAGGTAAAATTAAAATAAAAAAAAAATCATACAATTGAATAATTTCTTCTACAATGTTTGTATTGCAGAAAAAGGTGCTAAGAACTAAAAAATCTCGTGGAAGTGAGAAAGATGTGGGGGAATATACAATTGGGCAGAAACAAAATTTTAAGCATTCAGGTCGAAAACCTATGTTGTTTGCAACTATATTACCTGTTTATTTTCATAATTCATTATGATTGTAAATATATAAATAAATAAATAAAATTTTGAGCACAATATTGTTTGGGAGAATTTTTTTTGAGCATATAATATTTTTGGGTGCAAAATGCTTCCAAACATATTATATGTTCACATAATAACATATTGTTTTTTGGAAGACAACGTTATTGAATTTGGATGCAAAAATACAAAATGTTTGGAACTTAGACTACCCAAACATATATTGTTTAGACCAATATGCTTTCAAACATATTATATATTGGAAGAGATCAAACATATAAATGTTTGGGCAATACCCAAAAATGTATATGCTTGAAGCAAAATATGTTTGGGAGTATATGTTACAGAAGCGATTTTTTGTGAGCGTGAAGGGACCTCCTTTTTATAGCCGAGTCCGAACGGCGTTCCACATTGCAGTGAAACCACTTAGAGAAGCTTTGAAACCCTCAAAAATGTCACCAGCATTACTGAGGTGGGATAATCCACCGCTGAACAACTTTTTGGTGTTCGGTCGAAGCAGGAATCGGGCATGCTAACCAAGGCGGGCATGCTAACCATTGCACCACGGTGGTTCCTATTAATACATTAGTTTTTTTATTTATTTTTTCTTCATGTGCTATTAAAGTCCTTTAAAAACGTTTTACCGATAAAATAAATTTCCCAATTCAGACTCGACTATATCGTTAAGATACCCAATCAGCGTTGCCAATTTAGCTTTTTTCCCGCTAGATTTGGCTTTTTTTGAAGACGTTTAGCGGGAAAAAAATGCATTTAGCTTTTAGCTTTTTTTCTGGCTTTTTTTCATGACCCTTTTAGCTATTTTTGGCTTTTTTTATTTTCGACATGTTTCTATTGAAATATGGATAAATCGGCGTTTTTATCTAAGCCTTGCTGCAAGAATAAGGGTTTCCACATATTTCAAAGCTCAGTTGAAACATTAATAATGATTCCAGCCATTATGCGGGCATTTTTGTAGCAAATACACCTTGTTGTAAAGTTTTTTCATTATATACATAAAAGTTATCGTAAAATTTAAATCTACAATTACCATACAAATTTGTTAGATAGACTGTCAGTAAATTATTGGGAATATTATCATTTGACTCGTTTATCCTTTTTATGTTATTATAATATTCTAAAGTTATTACGATATTACTAAATTAAAATAGCAGATGTGAATCGCTTTGTGCACTGAAAAAATATTGTCGTGAGGCCAAAGATTTCATCGCCTTAAAATACGAACGCGAATTTTGGTTATAATAGCATTTGTGAATTTCTTTTATATAAACTGTTTTCCTTGTCCAAAAGACGATAAAGTCGTTTTGTCCTTATAATTAAGTGATTCAATTTAAAAATGGGTATGTTTTCATGAAAGAAGGAAGAATTAATGAAATAGTCTTTAAATGTGAGGAGTTTTTGCATCTTAACCACAAACCAAAATAGCGTTCAAAAATAGAAGATATTTTTCAACACTTTATTTTAAAAACGTATATATACAATAATTTCTACTTGAAGTCGAGTCTGAATTTGGAAATTTAAGTTGGCGTTAGCACGTTTTTACAGCACTTTGATAGCTCATGAAGAAAAGGAAAATGTTTTTACTGGGAAATGTAAACTATAGGTATTTTTTACAATTTAAATAATAGTAATGTATTTCGAATTTTTCACAATTTAAAAACCAAACTAAAATTTTATTTAAAAAAATGACAAATCATTTTTTACCAAATCCAAAGCATGCTTAGATCATTTAATATTTTAAAATAACAAGTAAATAAAATAGAGGTGTTGGGAAGGTAGCTCCCACAAAACGGAGGACTTCCAGTAAAAAATTTGTGATAGTAATCAAAATGTATCGAATACGCAAACAGAGCTACTATGCCTTAGATATTGTTACAGTCTCACAGAAGTAGAATTAAAATGAAAATAATATGCATTGTAAGTGAAATAATAGCCCTTAAGTTTGTTAAATTTCAATCAAAAATGTGACTTTTGATACAAAAAAATTCAGCTTTTTTTCTAGCTATTTTTTAGAACTTTTTAGCTTTCTTTAGCTATTTTTTTGGGCAAATCTAGCGGTTTTTGGTGAAACAATTCTGGCAACGCTGTACCCAATTGTAGGTCAAATCACTTAAATGTAGGGACAAAACGATTTCATTTAAAAGTTTATCGACTTTTCGACAAGGGAAAAACTTTACATCAAAGAATGCGTCTTCTAAGCAAAAAAAAAACAGAATTCGTATTTTAAAGACAAGAAATGTTTAACCTCACGACCGTCCGTACTTCTATCCATGTATTTCTTGCTCGCAGGATTCCGGTCGCAATTGTTAACCGATTTTGGTGATATTGGGACGATCCCAATTGAATTAACAAAAATAGGATCAAACTTACCCAGCAAAAAAAATTGGAAGTTCTTTTAAAGGCACAACTTTAGAAGCACTTCCAAAAATGTTCTCGCAAAGATTTTCTTTATTTTTACTGCAGATGAAGTTCCTTTGAGTCAATTTTTTATAACTCGCTTTTTTCATATTTTTAATGGGAAATTTAAATTTTTTTTTGCTTCAAATAGGTTAAAAACAGATTAAGAATTAATAAAATGGTACGAATTATTTAAATTTTGCCGAAAAAAATCCTTTCTAGTTTTTAACAATATTTGATGTCAAACGTTCTAGAGAAGCGTTAGAATGCATTCAAAGTCATAAAAATTTATAAAAATGATTTATTTATCAAAATATCACCAAAAATTCACAATACACATCCAAAACATTGAATTCGAATCACACCTTAAGAAGTGATGCAAATTCAGTGCAACGGCTTTTGAAATGGTGGACATCCGTCCAATGACAAGCCCATGTTAAATTCATCGCTTCTGCACCAATTTTACACCTCTTCCGGATCCAAAAATAACATTTTCACTACTTTTTTGGCGACGCTTTTTTTGCTGGGTAGATATAGCACCCACACAGAAAAAAGTAGTTAAACAAATGCTACATTTAACTTATTTTTATTGCAAACAAATTATTTGCTAGTAGTTAAATTTTATAATTTTTTCGAAATTTTCCACAGTTTAATAAAATTACGCGAGGTAGTTCATTCTTCATATAAATCGATCTTATTGCAAAATATCCCAGCAAAAAAATTTGGAAGTTCTTCTAAAGGCACAGCTTTTAAAGCACTTGTCCTCCCAAAGTTGTTCTTTATTTTAACTGCACAGGAAGTTCATTTGAGTCACTTTTTCTATAATTCGCTTTTTTCGCATTTTTAATGGGAATTTTAAATATTTATTGTTTCAAATATGTTAAAAACAGGTCAAGAATTAATAAAATAGTGCTAATTATTTAAGTTTTGCCAAAAAAAATACTAAATCATTTCTAGAAAAATTGCGAATTTTTTAAAATATTTGATGTCAAACATTCCCGACAAGCGTTATAATGCATTACAAATCATAAAAAATTGTAAAAATGAATTAGTTGTTAAAATATCACAAAATTTCTTTATTTACATGCAAAACTCCGGATTCGCATCACACCTTAAAGAGTGATGCAAATTCAGTGCAACGGCTGTTGAAATGGTGGACATCCGTCCTATGACAAGCCCATGTTAAATTCATCGCTTCTGCGTCAATTTTGCACCATTTCCGGATCCAAAAAGAACATTTTCACTACTTTTTTGGTGACGCTTTTTTTGCTGGGATCATACAAATATTAACCGATGTAACCGAACGTTTTGTAAAGTATCGCTTATATCGATTCTGATATAGATATAGCTATGTTATATATGTGTTACCAAAATATCAAGAAACCCAGAGGTTTTTGCCAGTTCTCTTGGATTTGAAAAATATCAGGCATATTGGTTAGGATTTAGTTAAAAATCTTATAAATATGTATGTACCGCTTAATTTTCATAAATACGGACATTGATAGAAGTGCGAAACATCAAACACATCGTATTAGATTTAGATTTATGTCCCTAACATATTTTAAAAATACCCCCAAATGCTTACCTTTACTAACTCAGTAAAGGTGGTTTAGGTTTTAATATAGCCGGCCCAACCCGACGTTCTAAAATTGAAGCGAACATTTCGAGTGGCGAATATATCATACATGCGATAATTTTTTGTATTGCACTTTGAAATAAACTTACCAGTTCTTAAGGTTCAATATCAATCTGAATTACTCCAATAATGTATACAAAACAAACTACATTCAGAATTTTAATAAAAATCCACAAATTTAAAAGAATAAATTAAACACTTTCACTGGAAATACTTTTTCAAAAATGTTCCATAGTTTTTGAGAATTAATGGGAAGTGGTGAGCCAGTAGCAAAACAATGAAAAAATCCATCCTTTTGAAACGTTGAAAATTATGCAAATGATTCTAATCCGTCTAGAAATCTCTCTTATATAGGCAACACCAACTGAGGCTCCAAAAAAATGGGCTAATAAAAACCACACCATCAACAAAGGCCACCACCACTATCCTATATATCTATGTCGTTTTACTATTTATAGACAAGTGATGATAACGTATCTGGCACAATGATAAGATCAATCAATATCAAAATATAAATCCTATACTCTCCTGTGCACTACATAGATATCACATAGATAGATGGAAGAGGACATATTTTGCATTTCCTATGACTACAAAACAAAACAGCCCCCAACAAAAAGGTGATAGAAATTTTTGATTGGATAGTTTATATACAATAGAAAGATAGGAATTGTAAATACATTAATTAGCTCTTAGAGTTATTTTATATGATTCGATTTTTGTGTGGTATACACTTAGGGGCAGAAAAATAGGTATGTTTTACATCTGACTCAGGTGAATGATTGATTGTAAGGGTCCTTTATTACAAACCATAAGGTTCGAAAATAAATCGTATCTACGATCTTTTTCTTTATAATTCACATTACTAATAAAAAGTTTCTTGCATATTTTTTAGATGTAAGTGTACACTTTTGCATTTTGGAATAATGGTATCCTAAATGTTTCACCAAGAATCGAACGAGATTCTAACACCAAATTTTGGCCGAAACTGAGTATTCGGCCGACCTTTAAAACGCATAGGAGCAAAAATTTAACTTCATATCGAAATTGTTCATACTGTATTCATAAACAGTGGATGCAAAACATTTGTCGTTTTAATTGTTAGCCTATTTTTCTGTCCATGAGTGTAATTGTATCTCTATAATATAATTTGGTTGTTATCAATTCTATAGATATATGTCACAATTATTTAATAAGGGTATAGGCCATGTGCACACATATTATTAGCTTGATAATATATGTAAGAAAACTGTACCAAAACTAGAAAGTTTCATTATTATTTTACATTCCATTCGTGCCAAAACTAAACTACCGAAATTTGAGCGTGCTTCCTTTTTTTCATTCGTTTTGTTTTGTTATTGTTGGTTTTTTCTTTAATCATTGTTGTTGTTTTTTTTTTTTTTTTTTTGATTTCAGCTTAATCTTGTCAAAATGTCATTTCTATAGAAAATTTGTCAAAATTGTATTTCTATAGAAAATGTTGTCAAAATTTTATTTCTACAGAAAATTTTGTTAAAATTCTATTTCTATAGAAAATTTTGACAAAATTTTATTCTATAGAAAATTTTGTCAACATTTTATTTCTATAGGAAATTTTGGCAAAATTTTATTTCTATAGAAAAATTTTCCAATATTTTATTCCTATAGAAGTTTTGTTTAAATTTTATTCTTATAAAAAAATTTTTGCTTTGTTTTGTTATTGTTGGTTTATTCTTCAATCATTTTGTTGTTTTTGATTTCAGCTTAAAACCATGCATTGACTAAACTGCAAGTTTAGCTTATCCAAGGGAGTGTTCTCTTCAAAATTGTTGTGTTGTATTTAAGATAAACGTCTCAGCTGGTTCAGTACGAAAATGGTACCTTAAACAAATAAACAACAGGTCAATGGTTTGAGAGAAACCACGAGCCGGTGTCTTCTGAGCTGATTGTCTTTGCAGTAAGTTATCCTTGACTAATGGAGGGGAATTAACACTAGGCTCAAACCGAAAGAGGAATCCTTCAAAGGGCTCTTTCGCAACTTCCTCTGCTACACTTCAATAGCCACCCTTTTAGGTACTGGGTAAAAGTCCTTATGGAATGTAAGACCTGCTATATCATCGGACATGTTTTTGTTTGCTACTTGATCTGCAATTTCATTTCCTTCAATGTCCGAATCACTCGGAACCCATGGATTAACATACCACTGTGATAGACACCAAACAAAATGTGCCTGATCTGGGATTGTAAATTTCGGATGTGGATTACAAGGTATGACGACTTCTATCACTATAGCTTCTTGAACCATCTACAACCAATTGCGGCATTTTGTCAGCGCCGACGTACTGGATATTCTTTCTACGAAACAACTGGATATTCTTTCTACGAAACAACGGGATATACTTTCTACGAAACAACGGGATATTCTTTCTACGAAACAGTGGCCAAACTACCACAGTTGGTAGAATTCTCCCAAAAATGGTAGATTTCTTACTGTTTGGTAGATTGGTAGAATTTTCTATAGAAATAAAATTTTGACAATATTTTCTATAGAAATAAAAGTTTAATAAAATTTTCTATAGAAATAAAATCTTGAAAAAGTTTTCTATAGAAATAAAATTTTTTATAAAACTAAAATTTTGACAAAATTTTCTATAGAAATAAAATTTTGACAAAATTTTCGATAGAAATAAAATTTTGACAAAATTTTCGATAGAAATAAAATTTTGACAAAACTTTTCTATAGAAATAAAATTTTGACAAAATTTCCTATAGAAATCAAATTTCGACAAAATCTCCTATAGAAATAAAATTTTGAAAAAATTTTCTATAGAAACAAAAACTTTAAAATATTTTCTATAGAAATAAAAGTTTAACAAAATTTTCTAAAGAAATAAAATCTTGACAAAGTTTTCTATAGAAATAAAATTTTGACAAAAATTTCTATAGAAATAAAATTTTGACAAAATTTTCTACAGTAATAAAATTTTGCCAAAATTTTTTATGAAAAAATAAATTTGACAAAATTTTCTATAGAAATAAAATGTTGACAAAATTTTCTTTAGAAATAAAATTTTGACAACATTTTCTATAGAAATAAAATTTTATGATTATTCTGATTATTAATTTTGTTCGGCTTGAGGTCATAGAAACAATCGATTATTGATGTGTTTTAATATTTATTTCCAATATTTCGGTTAGTGCCACTAACCATCTTCTGGGATTTTGTATCTACATAAAATACAAAAATTAAATTACATTTAATGTTCACAAAAATCACAATATTATTTAAGATATAATTTATTGAAAATAACTAACTTAAGTTCGTGTGCTGCTGTTCGTTTCGCAAGTCATCGTACACTAAGCTTCCTTTGTGTCGATGCTTGTTTATGATATGTCGATACATTCTCACGCATTCTTCCGTGTCTTTTTTGAAATTCTTTTTTGAAATTCTCTTGTCAGGAGAAAGCATCACAAGAGTGTATCTACGCCTATGATTATTCTTTTGAGCAAGCATTTCGACGTCTGTAAAATTGGGCTTGTGTCCTGTTGTTGCACAGTGAGCTGCCAGTGCTGTTTTTTGTTCTAATTTATGCGACGAAAGTCTTGTCTTAAGTTTGGTCATTGTAGTGCCAACATATGCCATCGGACATATGTTGGACTTGCCCCTGTACATTTAATTTTCTACACTATATTATTCCTGTCCTCACTCTTTATTTTCGCTTTTGTATTGCTGAATAATTCTTTTACGGTTCTCGTCGTGCGTGATGCAATTTGAATCTTGTCCTTGTTATATATGTCCGATTTAAAAAAAACGTTCTGACAATCCTTCGATGTAAGTCATGTGCTTGTACGACTTATCCTTTTTATGTTGCAGCTCGTTTGCGGTCAATATTTGTTTTATTTTTATTTCATTCTCCTTGTGAAATTCTGCATCACTTATCCTTAGAACACGAAATATTGGAAATAAATATTAAAACACATCAATAATCGATTGTTTCTATGACCTCAAGCCGAACAAAATTAATTATAAGAGAAATAAAATTTTTACAAAATTTTTTATAGAAATAAAATGTTTACAAAATTTTCTATAGAAATAAAATTTTAACAAAATTTTCTATAGAAATAAAATTTTGACAAAATTTTCTATAGAAATAAAATGTTGACAAAATTTTCTATAGAAATAAAATTTTGGCAAAATTTTCTATAGAAATAAAATTTTGACAAAATTTTCTATAGAAATAAAATTTTGACAAAATTTTCTGTAGAAATAAAATTTTGACAACATTTTCCATAGAAATAAAATTTTGACAACATTTTCTATAGAAATAAAATTTCGACAATATTTTCCATAGAAATAAAATTTTGACAAAATTTTTTATAGAAATAAAATGTTGGCAAAATTTTCTATAGAAATAAAATTTTGACAAATTTTTCTATAGAAATAAAATTTTGACAAAATTTTTTTATAGAAAAAACATTTTTTATAGAAATACGAAACAGTGGCCAAGGTACCCAGTTGAGATTATGATATATAGTTAAAAACCCATTAAATGTCACCATTGAAAAGAGACATTATCAAAAGCTTCTGATAGGTCAAGTGCCACGAGGACCATCCTATGAAAAACATTGGGCTGCTTATATAATGCAATATCAAGTAAAGCTGGAGCTGGCGAATCCATCGCCTCGATAGGAGTAAAACCTTGAGGGTCTTAGTTGCCGTTGAGGAAATTGAGATTGGCCTTATTCGAATCTTCGATAAACCTCAGAGCCTTCTTTATGACCATTTTCAAGCCATCGTGATCGGCAGACATGAATGAAGTTCGACACTCTCACATATATAATAGGGGATGGATATGTTTTCATATTAACAACATAAATGCCACTACTAATTTGGTTTCATGGTAATATGGTTCGGCATATTGCAAGGGATCGTATTTTATCTATACTCCGTAAAACCACATATTTCCATTGCAACTTAATATTTCCCAGAAAAAAAATCATATCATACATTGATAAGAAGCGATAATCCTCATATTTGAAATTATATTTATCAGAAGGTGCATAAGAGAGAAGTGTGCGCAAATGGCTGTGTCACGGAAGATGGAATACACACTTATATGTTTTGTTGATATCTATTCCCCCTTCACTATCAATGTGTAAATATTTATTTATTTACTTAAGCGCAGGTAAAAGTTGAAGTTTTTTGGTAGGGTGTTGTTTCACTGTACACGTATGCATGCATCTACCAAATATGTGAGTTTATATATCACAAACCCATCCGGAAATCTATATGGATTTTTTTCTGTATGTATAACTTACTATTCGTATGCCAGATACATTGCATATTCAATTATCTGTACACCTTCAACGATGATAGCTATTCATATTATGGCGTCATCTTAGAGTCTATGCCAATGTTCATTTGTATAACATATGCAAATTTAAAAAAGAAGGACTTACCGTTTTTGATGTTCGTCCACTGCCTGCAACACCACTACCGACACCACTGCCACTTGCTGCTCGAGCACCTCCACCAGTGTCACTAATTTGATTTTGTAATAGCGTTTCAATTTGTTTGCGAAGTGCTACAATCTGCAAATCAAAATGTAAATAGCTAACATAAGATTGTCTATTCATATATGGAAAAAAAGGAATATATAAAATATTCACAACTATATATGTATGTTCTTTTAAAAGAAAAAATATATTGGCACACAAAATATATATTTACGATCTAGGCAAAACATATGCTTGTACCTTACGGGATAAATCCAAGGAAATAATATATGGCAAAACTAAACAATACATATATTTGAAGAAAAAAAATACGAACAAAAACTACTGTTTTTTAGGTTAAACATCATGCAATAGATGGGTACAAAGGCATATCAGTGGACATTTGGAATAAAAAATAAAATACGAGTGCATTATAAAAGAATTGCAACAATGGATATCTTGTAGTATGTAGTGAAGCTGATGGAGTGAAAAATGTGTTTTCAGGAATTCAACTTAAATTATATGGGAGCCACCGTGGTGCAATGGTTAGCATGCCCGCCTTGCATACACAAGGTTGTGTGTTCGATTCCTGCTTCGACCGAACACCAAAAAGTTTTTCAGCGGTGGATTATCCCACCTCAGTAATGCTGGTGACATTTCTGAGGGTTTCAAAGCTTCTCTGAGTGGTTTCACTGCAATGTGGAACGCCGTTCGGACTCGGCTATAGAAAGGAAGTCCCTTGTCGTAGAGCTTAACATGAAATCGGGCAGCACTCAGTGATAAGAGAGAAGTTCACCAATGTGGTATCACATACGATTTTCGGGAACATGTAAGCAATTCTATTTATAAAAGAGAAATAATTTTTTTGCATGTTCCTTTATAAGGTTCGGTTCAGAGATGATCTGTATCAAACTTTTTAAGGTTTGCGACAGTCGCAAAGTTGTAAACGTCACAGACACGTCGTAAATGTAGAAAAAGTATCAAACGTAGCAAACTCAAAATACTTCAGTCCCTTCAGCTAGTCAGCGAATGATATCCAAGATGATGGTATATGCAAAAAGTTTCAATTCTCAGGATTGTTCATAAAATTATTAACGAGTTTAAAAAACTTGAGAATAGAGTTGTTTCAATTGGAAACTCCAAGCCAAAATTATTATGAACTACTCAATGGTGCAATAAACGTGACAGTCGGTACTTGCTCATAGTTAACCTTTCACAAATTTCTGCAGAAACT
Organism: Haematobia irritans; assembly: GCF_050003625.1. Taxonomy (NCBI): domain Eukaryota; kingdom Metazoa; phylum Arthropoda; class Insecta; order Diptera; family Muscidae; genus Haematobia; species Haematobia irritans. Next base: position 185,069,674 of record NC_134399.1, on the reverse strand, counting down.
GGAAGGAAGGAAAACTACTTAAGTCTTGCATAAGTTAATTTGCTGTTTTGAGAGAATTTTATAAAATCACTTTTTGGCTTATTTCCAATTTCCATACTAATTATTATTATTTTTTTTTTTTTTCAAAATTGTAGCTAGTAATTCGTTGTTGCAACTAAAGCTTGGATAGACATTATGGACCATGAAGTTGCGAATGAGATATGTATATCTAGTAGAGTTTTGAATAAATACAATATAAAGCATTTTTGCATACCTTTCATCGGGGAGCCTATGTAAATTAAATTAAAAAATATTCACAAAATCTTTAATTCAAAATTAGGTTTTATACACTAGGTTTACGACTTTTGCTGATAAGTCCCGGTCTGACACATATATGGCGTCGCTATTATCAAAAAAATCCACAAAATGATTTTGAATGACCGTAAAATGAAGTTGATCGAGATAGCAGAGGCATTAAAGATATCAAAGGAACGTGTTGGTCATATCATTCATCAATATTGGATATGCGCAAGCTCTGTGCAAAATGGGTGCCGCGCGAGCTCACATTTGACCAAAAACAACAAAGTGTTGATAATTATGAGCGGTGTTTGCAGCTGTTAACTCGTAATACACCCGAGTTTTTCCGGCGATATGTGACAATGGATGAAACATGGTTCCATCACTACACTCCTGAGTCCAATCGACAGTCGGCTGAGTGGACAGCGACCGGTAAACCGTCTCCGAAGCGTGGAAAGACTCAAAAGTCCGCTGGCAAAGTAATGGCCTCTATTTTTGGGATGCGCATGGAATAATTTTTATCGATTATCTTGAGAAGGGAAAAACCATCAACAGTGACTACTATATGGTGTTATTGGAGCGTTTGAAGGTCGAAATCGCGGCAAAACGGCCCCATATAAAGAAGAAAAATGTGTTGTTCCACCAAGACAACACATCGCGCCACAAGTAATTGAGAACGATGGCAAAAATTCATGAATTGGGCTTCGAATTGCTTCCCCACCCACCGTATTCTCCAGATCTGGCCCCCAGCGACTTTTTCTTGTTCTCAGACCTCAAAAGGATGCTCGCAGGGAAAAAATTTGGCTGCAATGAAGAGGTGATCGCCGAAACTGAGGCCTATTTTGAGGCAAAACCGAAGCAGTACTACCAAAATGGTATCAAAAAATTGAAACGTCGTTATAATCGTTGTATCGCTCTTGAAGGGAACTATGTTGAATAATAAAAACGAATTTTGACAAAAAAAATGTGTTTTTCTTTGTTAGACCGGGGACTTATCAGCCAACCTGATAAAAATTCGTGTTCGTGTTGGATCCCACACAATTTGTCAATCACTCCAAAAAAGGTTCAGTTGGTCAAAAAAATGCTCCAACAATACGATCGCTGTTCTTCGAAACACGTTTACGGCATCGCGACAGATGATGAATTTTGGATTTACGCGTATGAGCCCGAAAATAAACAGCAGTCGACTGTATTGATGTTTAAAGATAAGCCAAATCAAACAAAAATTGATCGCGCACGAAGCTCTTGCAAGCGATCGGCTCAAACAGTTGCCTCGATTTGATGAGTTATCATCCGTATAGTCCTGGCTTGGCACCGAATAACTTCTTTTTATTGTCGTACGCAAAAATAAAAAGCGGATGTATTTAGAATGCATGTTTTGGACATGGCTTAATCAGAGTGGCAAATTTGCTTCGACAATTATTTTAGACGATTTTCAATTATTAATCCCGAAATATAAAAGGCAATCCCCGTATACGTAGCCTTGGCTAGTGTAAAATCTGATAGGATTGGAACAAATAGTTTTCCTTTAAAGTTTATAGCAATAATATTTCCCTACATCTCCGATTATATTTTGCACCTTTGTAATGACATCAAAATATCCTGATGATTGGAAACTAGGCTGAATGCTTGCGATAATTGAATTATGTTATGGTGTCCTTAGATTTATCAAAGGCTTTTGGTCGCCTGCATCATTCTATATAAATAAGGAAGCAGCAATAAAATATGGTTATTCGTCATCTGCATGTTGAGGCCACTGTTGAGGCCATAATGTCTGTTGATAATGCCGAGATTTGAACTTGGTAAAGCCTTACATATAGCAGAGATGTGCAGCTAACATTTAGGGAAGCTTCAATTGTTCTAGAATCAGAAATTAATTATAATTTGGGGGTTCTTTCGATTTGTTTAATTGATAATGGTTTTGTTGCTGTCATGTTTTGTACTGGTCATCGATTGATTTCTCACCCAAGAATTAATATGATCAGTATTGATATTGAATTTTTTGATAATACTAAGTACCTTGAAGTAAAACTTGATGACAATTTAGATTTTGGTCATCATATTAATTGCGTTTCTACTAGTCACACTGGTACTAAGGTCATTGTACTCTTGTGGACTCTTCCAGAGAGACGTAGGTTGGGTTTTGCGTTTCTAATGACTCAGGGGAACTACTGCCTCGAGTTGGTATCATGCACCCAACATTATAATAGAAGCAGAATTTTTTTATATTTTTCCCATTCTGTTACACATTTATCTGAATAACCGTTTGTCATATTTTGGTTATTATACCCTGCGCCACACTGTGGAACAGGGTATTATAAGTTAGTGCATATGTTTGCAACACCCAGAAGGAGACGAGATAGACACATGGTGTCTTTGGCAAAAGTGCTCAGGGTGGGCTCTTGAGTCGATATAGCCACGTCCGTCTGTCCGTGAACACATTTTTGTAATCAAAGTCTAGATCCCAGTTTAAGTCCAATCGACTTCAAATTTGGCACAAGTACGTGTTTTGGCTCAGAATAGAACCCTATTGATTTTGGAAGAAATCGATTCAGATTTAGATATAGCTCCTATATATATATTTCGCCCGATATGGACTTATATGGCCCCAGAAGCCAGGGTTTTACCCTAATTTGCTTAAAATTTTGCACAAGAAGTACAAATAGTACTATAGTGAAGTGTGCCAAATTTTATTGAAATCGGTTCAGATTTAGATATAGGTTAGGTTAGGTTAGGTTAAAGTGGCAGCCCGATTAAGATTCAGGCTCACTTAGACTATTCATTAACTAAAAGTACCTATTACATATGGGCACTTCTAGTTTTAACCGTTGAACCTTCTCGATTATTTTCTTCTGATTTAGATATAGCTCCCATATATATCTTTCGCCCGATATGGACTAATACGGTCCCAGAAGCTAGAATTTTACCCCAATTTGCTTGAAATTTTGCACTAGGAGTACAATTTGTAGTATAGTCAAGTCTGCAAAATTTTATTGAAATCGGTTCAGATTTAGATATAGCTCCCATATATATCATTCGCCCGATTTACACTCATATGACCACAGTGGCCAATATTTTACTCCGATTTAATTCAAATTTTACACAGGGAGTAGAATTAGCATTGTAACTATGCGTGCCAAATTTGGTTGAAATCGGTTAAGATTTAGATATAGCTCCCATATATAGCTTTCTCCCGATTTACACTCATATGACCACAGAGGACAATTTTTTGCTCCGATTTAGTTGAAATTTTGCACAGGCAGTAGAATTATCATTGTAGCTATGCGTGCCAAATTTGGTTGAAATCTATTCAGATTTAGATATAGCTCCCATATATAGCTTTCTCCCGATTTACACTCATGCGACCGTGGTGCAATGGTTAGCATGCCCGCCTTGCATACACAAGGTCGTGGGTTCGATTCCTGCTACGACCGAACACCAAAAAGTTTTTCGGCGGTGGATTATCCCACCTCAGTAATGCTGGTGACATTTCTGAGGGTTTCAAAGCTTCTCTAAGTGGTTTCACTGGAATGTGGAACGCCGTTCGGACTCGGCTATAAAAAGGAGGTCCCTTGTCATTGAGCTTAACATGGAATCGGGCAGCACTCAGTGATAAGAGAGAAGTTCACCACTGTGGTATCACAATGGACTGAATAGTCTAAGTGAGCCTGATACATCGGGCTGCCACATAACTTAACCTAACCTAACCTACACTCATGTGACCACAGAGGACAATTTTTTGCACCGATTTAGTTGAAATTTTACATTGTAGCTATGCGTGCCAAATTTGGTTGAAATCGGTGCAGATTTAGATATAGCTCCCATATATATGTTTTTCTGATTTCGACAAAAATGGTCAAAATACCAACATTTTCCTTGTAAAATCGTCAAAAAGTTGTAAAAATGACGCTAATTTTCCTAAAATTCTAATACATATATATCGAGCGATAAATCATAAATAAACTTTTGCGAAGTTTCCTTAAAATTGCTTCAGATTTAAATGTTTCCCATATCTTTTTTACTAAAATTGTGTTCCACCCTAGTGCATTAGCCAATTTAAATTTTGAGTCTATAGATTTTGTAGAAGTCTATCAAATTCTGTCCAGATCGAGTGATATTTAAATGTATGTATTTGGGACAACCCTTTATATATAGCCCCCAACACATTTGACAGATGTGATATGGTATCGAAAATTTAGATCTACAAAGTGGTGCAGGGTATATTATAGTCGGCCCCGCCCGACTTTAGACTTTCTTTACTTGTTTTATTTGTATTTATATATTCCATACTTTTTTTACAATTTTTATTTCCTCATTTATATAGTCGTTTAATTGGTAAGCTAAATTTATTTTGGCTTTTATATATAATTAAATTAGTTTTCGTGACAATGCGTTATTATTGACCTTACTATCTTAATTTAATAAAAATTAAATAAAACTTGCAAGCCTAATGTCAAGTAAGGATCCATCCAGATAGGCCATCTTGTAAACGACTGAACTATCTCGAATCAAATATAATGTTAGAAACTTTATCCTATAGGCTGCATATCACCCACTAACAATTGGGCTTTTTTCTATTATCATGATATGCAAGTAAACTAAAATACTATATTCTCAGAAGAAAAATAGTGCTAATAAAATTAATACGTATTCCTTTTTCTTAAGACCTATATATCTTGTGAAGTCAAGGGAGATTATTCAGGTGGTCTACTTCTACGTTATCGTCAAAGGGAGTTTGATTCTATATTTGGTCCATAATAAGCGACACAATTTACACAGATAGACCGTATGGTGAAACCGCAAACAATTTTTTTTTATATTGGACTGGTGGAGAGCTTTCTACATATTTATCAAAGCGGCTATATTATTTGAACAATGATATAAAATATTTTTCCGGATTACCATCCATGTTCCGATATCCACTTCAATTCCACTATTCACGTCAAATCCACGAACGTGAAAATTTGGTGTTCTTAATTCCACGTTCTTTTTTGAACTTTTCTGTAACCAGCTGGGTTGCACAAGTGGATTGTAGGACACGAAAATCGTGGAATTGATTTACATTCACCTGGAAGTGGATTTGGGAAAATGGGCATACAATTAGCATTTTTTTCGCATAGAAAACAAGTTATTGGGATAATTAAATTTTTGAATGGGCTTTGCCCTATCTGAACGTCTAAATCCGTGTCGGGAACACCAACATTATTTACTTTCAAACAATTCGGAAAAAGCTAAAAAAAATTGCCAAAATTAACATTTACTTGCAAATTTCTGTATTGTTCTATTGACTTGTCACAAGTGTATGTTGTCAATGCATTTACAGTCAAACTATTGGAATGAGTCGGAGTATACTCCATTCTAAGGTCCCCCCCGATCACATTTTTATTAAAAATGGTCCCGAAAACCAAATATTGAATTTTCTAAACATTTTAAAACGAACCCATATCTTAAGGCGTGATAAGCAGAAGATATATTATGTATCCATTAAAAACAACTACACCACTTTCAATAAAAAAACCACAATCTACATCAAACCACAAACCTCTTTTCCACATCTATGTGAATGGTAAAAGCACTTTTTTTTTGAAAACCATGCAAATTACTCTACACAACCGTTTTTGCCATTCTCCTCGAAGGAAAAATCGAATTTTCTATCTACACATATTTTGCAATTTATACGGCGCATCACAACATATGTGCACAGTCCTTCGCCGCACTATTCATTGCAACCTACCTCCATTTCTTTGTCGGAACACAATTTATCCAGCTCTTCCTTGTCTCTCTGGACATCGGCCAGCATATCTAGAGCCATTTTCGGATCAATACGCGGTGGTGGACTACCTCTGTATTCTGCATCACCTGGTCCAGCCGTTTCCTCCAATATCTCATTGGCCAAAGTGGTCAATTGACCTTTGATGGTATTTAAACTACTATTTAACCAAGACATTTTTGTTTCACAACAAAATTAGGCACTTTTACATTGATTTCGTTATATTTTTTCGATGAAATTATTTTAAACAATACAATTTTAAAACAATTTCCAATTTCGACGATGATGATGGTGGCAAAAAAATATCGTATTCTTGTATTTATTATTTTGATTTGTTGTTGTTTTTTGTTGTTGTCAAGATGACAGCATTTGGAAAATATGTCATTGCTCTCGAAACAGCTGGGAATGTTTCGATGTTGCCATATAGCACAAAAATAGAGTAACGGAGTATAGGATTTTGAAGTGTTTTGTGATATATCCCAACAAACACAGGCAGTGAGCAGTTTTTAAATAAAATATCTTTTAACGCTCCGATGCGTGATAAGGTGCTTCGCACATATGAATTGTAGTAAAAGGTGGCTGAGACACAATAAAGTTTATTGTCCCTATGGAAGTTTTTGATCTCAAACATAATAGTTGTTGTAAATGTTGTTTTAAGTAACTGTATAAGGCCTTGTAAGGCTTAGTTACATATGAAAATAAAATAAATTAAATTAAAATTTGTGACTACCTGTATTAATTAAAGGTAAGCACTATGTTCGCTTTTCGAGTTGAAATGTTCCCGGTTACTTTATTAAAACAGTTCAATATAAAGCAGATAAATTAACTCAATTGATGCGCTGTTTCTTGTTTCTCTAGATTTCGACAAGACTTTACAGGAATAAATTTGTTTTCATTTATAAGTTTTATTATTTGAGGAAAAGTAATCGCGAAAATAAAGTGGGTTTCAAATCGAAAACCAAACATAGTACCCACCTTAAAGCAGATAAATTATCTCAATTGATGCGCACTTTCTTGTTCCTCTAAATTTCATTATGGGAATATGTTTATTTTCATTTATAATTTTGATTATTTCAGGAAAAGTAAAAAAGAAAATAAAGTGATTTGAACTCGAAAACCGAACATAGTAGTCGCCTTAATACAGGAAGTAATAAACCATCATATTTGAGATTATATAAAATACAGATATATGCATGAATAAAAGTTAAATGAGTCCACATGGTCCTCATCACCCATCGGAGGGTTAAATTTAGGGTAAACATCAGTTACATGGTGAAATCGACTTGGCTTGAAAAAGCTTAGAGAGGCTTAAATCTTCTTTAGTATAAGATATCCAATTTTTGGCCAGCGTGTAGATTAGGTTAGGTATAGTGGCAGACCGATATTTCAGAATCATTTAGACTATGGTGAATGTAGTTCACCATTGTGATACCATATTGGTGAACTACATTCTTATCACTGAGTGCTGCCCAATTCTATGTAAATCTCAATGACAAGAGACCTCGTTTTTGTAGCCGGGTCCGAACGGCGTACTACATTAAGCCTAGTACTAAGATCACCTTTTCGCACGAAAAACTGTTATACTCCATATAAAAAACGTTAGCGCGGAATAAATGTGAAATCTTTGTTTTGAGCATTTTTAAACACATATTTATACAACCCTGGATTTTCCGCACGAAAAAATAGGCAGACAGAAACGAACTTAGTATAATCCACTGAAAAACGTTTTCTACCTAAACGTAATTCATACGGTATCCAAATAATAGGTAATAAAGTGTATATGTAGAATTCATATAAAAAACTGCATAGTCATGGAACCCGGAGAGGTCCCGGTCCTTCAAAATTGACCCTTTCCCATATAATATGCTAATTATATTAAAACTAATTATGAGTACATTTCGAATTCGTTGGAGAGTTTTATATAGAAAGCCATTAAAGAGAAAACACAAGAAAAACATTGCGGGTCCATGGGCGTGGAGAGGCACCGGTCCATCAAAATGTTGACCGTTTCTCATATAAGCAATATGGTACTCATATTAAAGCTATTTTCGAGGACATTGCGAATTTAATTGAGGGTTATATATATAAATGCATTAAATAGAAAACACAAAAAACATCGCCCGCGGATCTTTTCATTAATAAAACCGTCTTAGCACTCACTCGTAAAATTTTTGTGAAAAAAAATCATATGCGGTGCTTTTTTTAATTAAAAAATTTTTATTTCACAAATCAATTTACTCTAATAAGAAATGAACACAAAATGCAGCCTTACCAATTTCTGAAATTGTATGAAAAATTACAGACATATTTAATAAAAATTAAAAGGAATATACCGATTTTCAGAGGTCGATACCTCGAAAACTACATTTCTTCGACCACATTTTCCTACCACCGAAAAAATTTAACAACTTGTGGTAGATTTGTTCCATTCTCATAAATTATTTATATTATTAATTATTTATATTAAAAAAAGATACTTTTACTCAATTAAAAGGTGCATTCTTTCTCACAAAAATGTTGTCAAGATTTAACAGGAATATATTTAGGATTTATTTTTAACATTTAAGGATTTCGGCCATTTGTATCGCACCAAAAGGACAGATAAAATCGAGACCAACAGTCTCGAAATTGTGTCATGGAGACCGGTTTTAAAGGAAGATCATTAAAGAATCAGTGCAAGTTTATATTCGAATTGTTTTATTTATTGTGTAGTACGATTTTTTCAATTCTCTAATTTTGGGGTTTGTATTATTCCTTATTTATTTCCATACATTTCATTGTAAAACAATACATACAATCTATTTTTTTTTTGCTTTTTGTGATAAAGTTGATTTGTTTCGTAAAATAAATATATTATTATTTATTTAAATTCTCATATGTATGTTCAATCATGAACTGGCAAATTTCTTTCTAATAAGGTCTTTGCGAACTAAAACCTAAGCCGACTCCTCTCATGGTATGTGTCACTTGACGTGCCACCTCATATTGCTGTTCCATTGTTGAGAACATGGCTTCGCGGGATTTGTAATCGGGTGTTGCAGCTGTATCCGTTTTCTTCTGTTCGCTGGCATTACTTTCGGCTGTTTCACCTGGTTGAGGAACATTTTTAATACCCATGAGACGCATAAATTTCGAAGCTACTTTGCCATCTGAATCCTGAGAAAATTGCGCATGACCCCATTTTGATGCTGAATCTTCGACTTTTTTTGCACCCCATATCAATTTGCGTTTTTGTATTTGCTGTGCATATTTATTGGGATTTATAACTTTGGGATTGTAGTAACTAGGTAACTGTACCGTTAAAGCTTCTGATTCTCCGGCATCGCTTATGGGGGGAACTGTAACCACATTAGGTTGTTTTGGGGCTGTTTCACTTAGGGGCAGGGATAAAAGAGCTTCAAAATTACGTGCTGAGGGTAGAACTTTCTTTTCAATTTCTGAAATTGTATGAAAAATTACAGACATATTTAATAAAAATTAAAAGGAATATACCGATTTTCAGAGGTCGATACCTCGAAAACTACATTTCTTCGACCACATTTTCCTACCACCGAAAAAATTTAACAACTTGTGGTAGATTTGTTCCATTCTCATAAATTATTTATATTATTAATTATTTATATTAAAAAAAGATACTTTTACTCAATTAAAAGGTGCATTCTTTCTCACAAAAATGTTGTCAAGATTTAACAGGAATATATTTAGGATTTATTTTTAACATTTAAGGATTTCGGCCATTTGTATCGCACCAAAAGGACAGATAAAATCGAGACCAACAGTCTCGAAATTGTGTCATGGAGACCGGTTTTAAAGGAAGATCATTAAAGAATCAGTGCAAGTTTATATTCGAATTGTTTTATTTATTGTGTAGTACGATTTTTTCAATTCTCTAATTTTGGGGTTTGTATTATTCCTTATTTATTTCCATACATTTCATTGTAAAACAATACATACAATCTATTTTTTTTTTGCTTTTTGTGATAAAGTTGATTTGTTTCGTAAAATAAATATATTATTATTTATTTAAATTCTCATATGTATGTTCAATCATGAACTGGCAAATTTCTTTCTAATAAGGTCTTTGCGAACTAAAACCTAAGCCGACTCCTCTCATGGTATGTGTCACTTGACGTGCCACCTCATATTGCTGTTCCATTGTTGAGAACATGGCTTCGCGGGATTTGTAATCGGGTGTTGCAGCTGTATCCGTTTTCTTCTGTTCGCTGGCATTACTTTCGGCTGTTTCACCTGGTTGAGGAACATTTTTAATACCCATGAGACGCATAAATTTCGAAGCTACTTTGCCATCTGAATCCTGAGAAAATTGCGCATGACCCCATTTTGATGCTGAATCTTCGACTTTTTTTGCACCCCATATCAATTTGCGTTTTTGTATTTGCTGTGCATATTTATTGGGATTTATAACTTTGGGATTGTAGTAACTAGGTAACTGTACCGTTAAAGCTTCTGATTCTCCGGCATCGCTTATGGGGGGAACTGTAACCACATTAGGTTGTTTTGGGGCTGTTTCACTTAGGGGCAGGGATAAAAGAGCTTCAAAATTACGTGCTGAGGGTAGAACTTTCTTTTCAACGCCTTCGGGTGGAGGTGAAGATTTGGTTTGTTCGGGACGGTTAGCTGAGTTTGTTTCCACAGAATATTCTCGTTGTGAACTGCTACGCTCACCCAATTTCTCAGGTGAATCATTGGTACGTGATTGTTGCTTACGATCATCATCCGTATTGGTACCACGTCGATCTAAGGAATATTTATTGTTGTGTCTATAGGAATTTGATCTATCCTGATTAGAGGAACGCTGGGCATTACGATCATCCGAAGGACGATGATCCTTTCGATCATTGTAATCACTTCGTCTATGTGTAGAACTGCTACCACCGCCACCATGACTTCGTCTTTCATCGCTAACTCTTTTATCATCACGTCTATCTTCCTTGCGATCATCATAAGATTTTCTATCATCATAACGAGACTTTGACGGACGATCCTTATTGTAACTGGAGGAAGAGTGAAACTTTTTCTCTTCGTAACGAGAACGTTTTTCGTCTTTGTGATAATCACCGCTCTCACGTTTATGATCCTTACTGTGGCGTTTATCATCGTACTGCAAAAGAAGAAAAATATATCAATTATCTATTTGTATAATAAATGAGTAGCTTACCTTCTTGTTATCATGCCAACTTCCATTATCGTCTCTAAAATCACGATTTCCCCCACCGGAACGATTGTTGTTATCTCGTGAATATTTATTTGCATCTCTGTGGTCATCTCTACGATCCCGGTGTTGATCCCTATTATATTTATCAGAACGTTTATCCGATGATTTGTATTTATCCTGGAAGAGAAATGTTAGTGAAAGATGCTAAATGCATTAATTTTCCACTTTTCCAACAAATTTGTCTCTTTTTTGTTGTTTTCTTTTTTTTTTTGACAAAACTAATCTCAACCTTTCGACAGCTATTAGTACTCTTAATATAACCAAACAATATGGAATTTATAAAAATTTAGTTTTACTCCTTTACCTTCGTGTGTATTTGTGTATGTGGATGCGTATTTTTTATGTCTTGCATAAACAAAACAAAATAAAACTAATATGCTTTGTTTTTGTGTTTGTTTCAAATGTAACATTATTAACTAATTATGAAATATGGATTTCTTACATATACAACAAACACATCATCCCTGGAAAAGAATTTTTAAACACATGGCATGTGATAATAAATTATAAAATTGATCATACTCACGTTTCGAAGCCGCTCACACATTTTTTACAAAAATCTCCTACTCTCTACACACCCAATCGGGAGAGTTTGTCTGTGTCTTTCTTTGTGATTGTGATTCAAAGAGAGGGGGCGTAGGAATATCTGCCGTGAGTGAGCGAGCGCCTCTTTATTTATTTCATTCGGCGCCCTCATACAGGGAAAATGTTTCTTGTAATTTCATTCAATCGAATTTTTAAACTCATTCTATAGGGAAGTGATGATGTTCGCACATCTCAATATGGTGATCGTAGCAGATTTTGGTTTTTAATTTTTTTAAGTTGAGTTTTTGTGGGTTTAAAAACTTTTCGATTTATGGTTGTTTTTGTACAATAATAACAAAAGTGGATATTTAATTAATAATGTAAAAATGAGTAAAACTAAATAAACAACATTATAAATATATGTATTTATGTAGAATATGTATAATTCCTAAACGAACAAAGAAAGTGAACGTCCTGTCAAACGATGGCCATTAGCAATCACACAAGAAACGAGGAGTCGAACTTTGTTTGTTGTGAATAGAACATATTTAAGAGTTTAATTCCATAAGTAAGGCAATCAGAAACTAATTTGTATTACTTATGTTAATATTTTTTTCAAAAGAAATCGATACCCAGCCAATGGAATCTATCACATTTGAATGATGTTAAAAGAGTTCTTGGTATCATATTTGCCGAAATCTTGGATTACATATTTCTGGTAGCTACACCTAAAGTGATAAGTCATCACGACGGCTAATCACAAGAGAGCCATGTTTATAGAAGATTAAATGAAGCCTTGCAATATTTGAGAGAAATGTTTAAACCAATCCTCTTTTCCATATGATTTCAAGGGATCAGTGAATATGAAAATTTGATAATGCACATAAAACTGTTATATCTAAATCTGAACCGATGTACCTCATACAAATATATGTATATGAAGACCAATAAGAAATATGTCTCAGCTTAAAACTTACGAAGCGATCATTGAAAAGTCGACTTTTGACGTCGCATGTTTTAACTTTTTGATGAGTTGTCAACATAACATTTTCAAAAACATTAAAAGACTATTAGCCGAAATTGAATTAGCAAAAAATTGATTTTGAATTTTTTTTCGTATAAAGTCTATTTTCGACTTCTATATCTCTGGTTTAAGCGCAACCATGTGGTGTGACAAAAAATGTTCGGAGACAAATACAACAACTGAATGGTCAATATAGCGATAGCTTAGGTTAGTTCAGTTATAGTGTCATTCAGAAATTTCAGGCTCAATTAGACTATTTAGTCCATTGTGATACAACAGTGCCGAACTTTTTTCAGAGAGCTGCCCGACTCTATGTATAGCTCAATGACAAGGGACCTCCTTTTTATAGCGGAGTCCGAGTTTCAAATAACTGTGAAAACACTTAGAGAGGCTTTGAAAAACTCAGAAATGTCACAAACGGATAAGCCACCGCTGAAAATTTGTTTTGGTGTTTGGTCGAAATCGGGATTTAACCCTTTGTATACAAGGGGACTATGCTAACCATTGCAGCACGGTGGCTCTCCAATATATTGTTTATAGTGTAACTTGAAGATAAAAGAAAAATATATTCTAATGCCCATATATATGCAAAACAATTTATTGACAGTTTATCGAATGAATTTATATGGCAAAAGTAGGTAGAGGTGTGCACGTGAGTAATATTTTACTCACGCACGATATTGTTTGGTAGGACTCACGCTCATGCACACTCACAAAAAGAAAATTTGTACTCACGCCGAAATGTCGTGACTCACGAAAAATGTCGTGACTCACGAATAGTTTTATGACTAATTTACCTTAGGGACGTGTTTGAAAACATGAGCATTAATAAAATCGAGTGCGTTATTAAACTCTTAAAATCCCAGGTGTCACTACAATTGTAAATGAATTCATCTCGTAAGCATTTTATGTCCGTGGGCGAGATTTTTTTCGTGAGGGTATTTTTCCGAAATTCGTTACTCACGCACACTCACGAAGAAATTATTTTCGTGACTCACGCACGACTTTTGGTTTGTTAATCACGTTCACGCATACTCACGCCGTTGCCATCAGCGTGACTCACAACTCACGCGTGAGTCACGAAATTTTTCGTGATTGACGACAAGTTCGTGTCACGTGCACACCTCTAGCTTTAGGTTTTCTTTAACTTTTATGTTTTGTATATGAGGATAATACCTTATACGGCATTCACACCGAGCATGTTTTTGGGGTTTGAAATGTTTGCCCGTTATAAGCATCCCAGCAAAAAAAGCGTCGCCAAAAAAGTAGTGAAAAGGTTCTATTTGGATCCGGAAGTTGTGCAAAATTGGCGCAGAAGCGATGAATTCAACATGGGCTTGTCGTAGGACGGATGTCCACCATTTCAACAGCCGTTGCAATGAATATGCAACACTTCTTTAGATGTGATCCGAATTCAGTGTTTTGGATGTGAATTAAAAAATTTTGTGGTATTTTGACAAATAATTAATTATTATTATTTTTTATGGTTTTTAATGCAATCTAACGCTTGTCTGAAACCCTTGACCTCAAATATTTACAAAATTTCGCAATTTTTCTAGAATGAATTTAGAAATTTTTTCGACAAAATTTAAATAATTTATACCATAAATATTTGAATCAAAAAATGTTAAAATTGCCCTTTAAAAGTATGACAAAAGCGAGTTATAAAAAATTGAATTAAAAGAACTTCATGAGTAGTTAAAATAAAGAACACCTCTGGAAGGACCTTTTTTGGAAGTGCTTTTAAAGTTGTGCCTTTAGAAGTTTTCCAATTTTTTTTGCTGGGATTTAAAATCAATCTTTTTTCCCTCATACTTATATGAGAGTCCAAAACACAAGTTTTCTTTCTTCAAAACACGTCAGTTGTAGAACGTAAACCATCCCATATTTAAATATTCCCACTAAACATACCCTTTCCAAAATATATGTCAAATTTTTGAAAAAAAATTCATAGAATTAATGGATAAAAAATAACGATTTGAAGAGCATAGAGATGTGAAAATAACTTTAAACCGTTTTTTCCGCTACGGTTGCCGTATTTATTTGAGGACACGGTTTTGGTTTTTGTGGTAAATGCCAAGCAAGAAATCGTCGTGCCCCCCTAGTGGGTCGCATAAAAATTGTCAAATTTTGTTACTAATTTTATATTAATATTCATTGATATTATTCTTAATTGTTGTTAATCATTGTTAATCATATTATTTATCTTATATAATTTTATATATTTTACATGAATTGAAATTAAACAAATCTTTTGTTTTTGTTAGTAATTCTTTCTGTTTGTTTGGGTACAAATCGATAAAGTTTTTGGGGGCGCAAAGCAAATCGGTTTGGGAAGTTCAATTATGTCGAAAGAACTTGCATAAGTAAGGATAAGAGCGATCCCCATAGTTTCTTACACTTGATGGAAGTGAAAATTTCAGAATCTCAATAACAAGTAAAGTTATTTTTAAGATAGCGATGAAATAACCCAGTTTCTGTTTAATCGACTTTTTAAATAATTAGCGATACCTCTTTAAAGCAACAAATATAATTGTCATTGGCTACTAATTTATTGAAAGGTGGTTATTATGTTCATATTTTAGAGAAATACAAAGTCTTGTCAAAATTATGTAGGGAATTTGCATAAATTGACTACATATTAATGCTTTGAATTTAAATAATAAATGACATTTCTGTTGTAATACATGTAGCTATTTTCACCTTGAAACACGAACAGAAAACCATAGGTAAATTTGGAAGCAAAAGATTCATAGCATTAATTAAAAAAATATTTTTCCACTTATTGATATTTCAGTAATGTTTTACAAATATTTTATTTATGCTTCTATGGTAATCCTCAACTCGATAGGTGAGAATGAGCAATACCGAGTCGGAAAACCTACCTATCTTAAAGTTGGAATCACAAAAGTATCGTCCCACTAGGCAAATATTGTTGACCAAGATAAGTGTGAGATTGATTTTAGAGCTATTAATACTTTTTTGAGTTCCTCAATATACCCATACCATGATTTTTGGGATCTTTTTAGTTTTATTGAAAAATTTTACAATTTTATTGAAGGAAGATAAAAATAATTTTTCTATAAACAATAATACATGCGTTAAAAAATCTTAAGACACATGTTAATGTTGCTTAAGAATAAAATTGAATCAGATTTGTGAGACCTAAGGATAAATTATTATTAACTAAAAAACCGGCTCTATTGAGTTACAAACACAATCAATTTTCATTCATCATTATAAGTTCAAATTATGAGACGAAAAATGTTAAATATTGTCCACAAAAAGCACTAACAATTTTGTAGGGAACGAAAATATGCCAAAGGTAAATTTGTAAAGAGAAAAACAACCCTATGCAGCTTGCTAGTGTATGTTAATCTAGAACACAACATATGCCCTGCAACTATTCGGTTGAGTTACTATATCGAGAAACAACTCGGACAAGAAGACTAGCAAACTATGTAATTTTATAATAAATAGTCAGAGAAATATTTAGACAAATTAGATTTTAAAAATTAAAATTAGTACATAAAAAATATTTAAATAAAATTCTTATTACCTCATCACGATGATAATTGCTGTTGTTTGTGGTACTTGAACGGTCATTTTTGTTGCCGCCGCCACCACCACCCCTCTCCTTGCGTTGAGGAGGTGGTGTCATATTTTTTGCATCACTTCCACTGTCAGATTCAGAAGAACTGGAACATCGTCGACGATATTTCTTCTTTCCGCCAACCAGCACATTGCGACCCATTCGATCACGTTCACCCTAAAGGAATTGTCAACTATTCAGAAACAGCAAATATGGTGTTATTTCAAAGAGTACAAACTAATGTAAAAGCTATATCTTAAAAAGCATATTTTTCTCATTTATTTTTTGTGTAATTTGTCTATTATAGTTCATATTGCTGATATTTTTTCTCTATACTATATACATATAGATAGGAACATAATTGTTTTTTTTTTTTCTTCAAACAATATTCTATTATAATTATTTACCCCTTTAGACTGCTGATAATCGTCCTGATCATCCTCACTGCTGTAATTTACAAGTCCGGACATTTTAATGCAATATATTTATTAAATATTAATCGCAATACAATTTATGCGAAATGTAATTTTCTTGTGGTCTCCTCCTTCGACGAAAGACTAGTGTTGCCAGTGCTGTGCAGCGCTGAAAATGAATTATCGATAATTTTAGACGATAATTCATAAAACGATTAGGGTTTTCGAATTCGACGGATCCAACCTTACATCCCTAACAACTTGTTTTGGATTTGGGAACACTTCTCCATAAACACAGGATGAGCATTTTTCAAATCAAACACATTTTACATTTGAACGCAAACACTTTTTTCAACATAAATTCAACTTGACTTGAATACGCTTACCTTCATTATGGCTTCATAGAATTTAGCAATTACTTTCAAATAGCCAAACTGTTATTTGGAAAGGTTTTGAAAACGATTGGAAAAAGCATTGAGAAAATACTTCGCTTAAAAATACGCACTTTTTTGCATTTTGCTCGGAAAATTAAAACAGGCAAAAGTGCGAAAAGGCTTCGAATTCTGATGTGAAAGTAGTGCCACGCATAGATGCAAATTGCGGGTATTTCACGACACGCTGCCTCCATCAAGAATAAACTCTAGACGCTAAAGCACCTAATAATTGCATTCATGCAATACTTTTTTGTGGTAACTTGGCGTGGAACAACTTCTCAATAGTGATGGCGCTTTTGCGACGAGTTTTGGATATTGTTTTCGACATGGCGGGAATTATCAGAAGCGTCGTCAAATTCAAAAAATATTGGCAGGGTACTAATAACAGCCAATTTTTCATATTCGACTAAAATGCCAAAAACATGGAATTTTCCTTCATAAATTCATATTCGTTTCTGATTTGAGAAATAGCCCAATAAACACAGGGTGAGCGTTTTTCAAATGCAACAACTTTTCAGTTTGAGGGTAAATATAATTTTCAACATAAATTCAACTTGAACTGAACGGACGTGTTTTCTAATAGCGGAGTATTTCATCGTAATAAGTAATTATTACGAATTTCACGTGTGGTGGAAATAATAAACCATCATACAGCGAAATTCAAAGTCATCCACTGGGTTGCTAACTTCAGGGCCCAGTGGACGGGTAACGACTGAAGTTATAAATTTGGGCAGCGACCAAGAGTCAGGCCCAATTAGTCGACCTGCATCACACCTTCAGTTTATTTTACATCCTTTTATCAGTTTAAAATTGATATTTGTGAATTCCTTCTGCTGGAAATCTTTTCTAGCACGCGGTCCATCAAGTTCCTAATTTCAAACTGCCCTCATATTAATTAATTTTAATACAGTTTTATGACACCAACAGGAAGGAAATCGAATTATCTATGCAAAAGTGTTTACAAATAATTTTTAAGATATTTAAAGTTTTGTTGTTTTGTTCTTATTTGTTGATATGTTTAATAAGATATTTATTTTTCAATTAGTATTGTATTCCTTTGTATAGTTTCGGAACAAAAATATGGTCCGTGTTTGATTTATATACCCGCACAAATAGTTTTTAATAAATAAATTATTTCTTAATTCACATTGCAAATGGCGCCGTGCTATAAACATCAGTTTTTCAACACGAAAAAACAAAGTATCACAAATGGAAAAAATGTCGCAAATTTTTCGCATTTTTTGGTTTTGTATGGAGTTTCAACGCGAAAACCGAACAGAGTACCGGCCTTAATGTGTTGAATTTTACTGTTGAGGGTAATGTCTTTTTTTTTTGTTGAGAACGCGATTTTCTCAACAATTTCTCAACTGGAATATAACCCTAATACTTTGAAAAATTGTTGAATTTGAGCATTTTTCAAACTTTTGTGTTTATTGGAAGACTGCAAAAAAAGGATCTAAAGGTAAGTACTATGTTCGCTTTTCGCGTTGAAATTTTCGCGTTTACTTTACTAAAACAGTTCAATATAAAGCAGATAGATTAACTCAATTGATGTGCAATTTCTTGTTCCTCTAGATTTCGGCAAGACTTTACAGGAATATGTCTGCATTCATTTATAATTTTGATTATTTCAGGAAAAGTAATCGCGAAAATAAAGTGATTTTCAACTCGAAAACAGAACATAGTACACACCTTAATATTGAACTGTTACATTTGCTGATTCTTTGTTTTTGGGTTGGCTCATGTGCATTGGTAACCCTACGGTCCTAATTCTATGGAGAACAGCTGTTAAATGCGCCAAATTGCTAGACACAAAAACAAAATTCGCGTTTAGTTTTTGAGATAGATAGTCCGGGAAATTTAAAAATTAGTGTATACCTTATGCCTGTCATTTGTTATTATTCGACTTAGAAAAATGTCTGAAGATGCTGATTATCTTTACGCATTGGAAATGCAAAAGCGCCTCAATGCTTTGGATGGTGAAGGCGATAGTGATATCGAAGAAGTGGATTTTAAGAAACCTCCAGTTAAATATAATGCCGCCAACAAAAAACCATTACAAATAAAACGTAGCAATCCACGATCCAATCTCGATGAAGATTTCCTAAATCGTACACAGAATTTGGTGCATCCGCAATGGGAAACACTGGATCCAACACCAGATATATTCTCTTTGTTTGGTCAATTCGATACGAGATTTTTCCAAGGACGTTTGAAATGTGTAACATTGGAATGGAGTAAACGTATGTACAGCTGTGCTGGAATATGTTACTCCCGTAGAAATAGGTTTGGTATGGATGTAACGATTCGTTTGAGTGAGCCACTGCTAAAGTTACGACCAAGAAAAGATTTAGTGGAAACAATGCTACATGAAATGATACATGCTTATTGTTTTGTCCTTAATATAAGAGAGGGTAATGGAGGCCATGGACCGAATTTTAAGAAAATTATGACCAGTATTAATATGGTGGCCGGTACAAATATAA
Source organism: Haematobia irritans (assembly GCF_050003625.1). Taxonomy (NCBI): domain Eukaryota; kingdom Metazoa; phylum Arthropoda; class Insecta; order Diptera; family Muscidae; genus Haematobia; species Haematobia irritans. The sequence continues at coordinate 185,049,918 of NC_134399.1, read as the reverse complement.
CAGTCTATCATACATTCCATGATGAAGTACAGTTGTATAAACAACATTGGTGGCGTTGTAATGGTATTTGCCAAGATCGTTCTCCCTTCTTTGGTTATGTAAAGAGATCATCCAATCGAGCACCAGGTCCAAATGACCAATGGTGGGCTGGGCATGTTGCGTCCTGCGGTGGAACGTTTATGAAAATTAAAGAGCCGGAAAAGAAGAAAAAAGGAAAGGCTTCAACAAAAGAAAAGGAAAATTCTTCGAAATCAACACCAGCGTCAGGAACTTCAGATTTACGTAAGTTTTTTACACCAAAAACAACAAACGATTCAAATGTTAAAGGTTTTGGAAGTTTGAACAATGGCTTCAAAGGTTAGTTGCAAAATAGATAACCCAAATTGTAGATGAAAAATGACGAATGAATTTTTTACAGGTCCGGTAAAAACCAACGGTGGGGGTACCATGTTATTAAATCCAAAAACAAAATCAAACACCACAAACGACATTACAAGCAAAAAGCCGCCCACATCTGCAATCGCAAAAGCTTTCCCTCCTTCATCTTACCCAGGCTTGTCTTCGGATCCATTTAATACTAGCTTAAATAGTTCTAGGGGAGCTTCTAAGACCAAACCTCCCCAGGGCAATTTGCGTAATGTTGTAGGTTTTAAAGATATCGGTGGTTTGGGTGGTTCGTGCGATAGCGGGGGTGGGGGTAATTCCGGCCGAGCTGTCTCCGGTGTTAGAACTAACACAAGTAGCTCAACTGATTGGGGTCGAGGTATGTCATTAACATCAAATACATATGGATCCCATAACACATCTTCAAGTCCTGAGGGTGAGGTTGATCGTAAACATTTAAGAGATGTTTGGGCTAAACGTTTTGGTGGTGGTGACAATAGTAAAGGGTCCAAATTCTCATGGGACAAAAGGACCAGTAATGATAAACCTACAGGTGAGTTTTGTGGTCAAAAAAGTACGAAACGGGCAAATATGATTCTCGAATATGTTATCATAAAAAGTAGATTAGTCCATTTTGATTACAATCTAATGTCGATTTTTCGATTTTGATATTAAGAGTAGATTTAATTTAATTTTCAAAAAAGAAAAGTCGATAGTCGTCCAATTGAAAGATGACAAAATTCGGAGCTCTTTTACAGTACAGATCTGTTATGAATCACAAGTATAATCCAAAAGTTGTGGAGGCCGCAGGTAATTTGTTGTCCATACAGTCCATCCGGTATGCAGATCCATTGACATTGGGTCGAAAGGCGACTACAAAACATGGTAGTTGTTTTCTACAGGTGCTTGGAGAAGCTGATGTGATAATCCTGTGTTCATGATAACTTCGCAGACGGTTATTGTGGTGGCCTATGTTTCCATAAATTTTTATATTATCCGGTTTTAGATTATCTGTTCTGTTAATGGATGGATGAAAGGGAATAGGCATCGGTAGGGTTTCGTCACTATTATACAATAGAGGCGCTGCTGGTTAGTCCTATTTGTAGCTTCTCTGTTGGTGTTAGGATCCATTTCCTTATATTTTCATTGCGTTTATTTACACTATATTTTTATTTTGGAAGCCATTTGTTTGCAAAAAGTTACTAACAAATTTCGAAGCACAAAACAACCATCTTATAAATACTATACCTCTTTTTTAGGAGATGCCAAACGTCGACGCATTTCTAACGAAGGGCCTTCTTCCGAAATGGATTCCGAAGTTGTTTTTGTTGCTGACGAAAATTCTTCAAAAGACAAAAATAATTGGGAGGTTGTTGATGATGACATTATGATGCAGGATCAACCTCAAACTGTTATTACACTTTCGTCGGATGAAGATGAGGATGACGATGATTCCGACAGCGAAACGTATAAACCGAAAATTAACAAAAATATGACCCTGGACCAGAGACAAAATATGATAAAACAAGAAATCATGGATGAATCCATAGATTTGCGAGATGATGAAATTGAATTGATTGACGATGAGTTTGATGATAATTTTACTGCGGCCACCGAATTAGCCGATACTAGTGTAATTGATGAATTCTTTGGTGATGATACTCTATTGCAAGAATTCAAAAGAGAAAATGATTGTAAACCATCGTCATCACGTTATCAGTTGGATTCCGATTCTGACATTATTACATGTCCAATATGTCAGGGCAAAATGCAGAGATCTGTTTTTGCTAATCACCTTGATGGTTGTACAGGTATTACGAGAAAAATATTACCGCCCAAGGCAGCTCTAAAAAAACTAGCATCTACCTCAAAAGAGGCTAGACCCAAACGGAGACCACGACCTTCTAGTCAATCTACTCGACAAATTCTACGTAATGCGGGTTATTCAGAAGCAGATTTGGCAAATATTCATTCAGCCAGTAGCATGGAGGAGGATGATGAAGAAGATGAGTTCCTTCAAAGATCTGGCATAAAAACAAATCGTCAGAGCAATTCTAGCACAGTAAATATCTCATCGCCAGATCTAAATTCCTCAACTGAAGATGAAAACACTAGACGGCATCGCCTACGTAATGTCTATAAAACTACACGGCAATGTCCCGTATGTGCCCAAGAGATAGAGGAAGATGAAATGAATGACCATTTGGATGAATGTTTAATCAGCAAAAGGCATTAGCTTCATTTCATAGGATTAACTTATTTATTATAATATATGCAGCTGTAACTCATTTTATGTTAAAAACGGAATATCATTTGTTAAACTTAATAATAAACCTTTTTGCTTCTGTGTACTTACAAAATATTGCCAAAATATTTTATTTTCTTACATCCTAAGTACTCGATTTTTGTCAGGGGTTCCCATTGAACAATCATAACATCTAGGTAGGGTAATAAAATTCTACCTGACATCGATATATCGTTGACGCGACAAAAACTCTCCACATAAACTAACTTTGTTTTTGATCTACGAGCCAAATTTTGAACGAATCCTGCCAAACAGAATGGCACACATGTTCCAGGTCCATTACACAATATAAGTCGAGGTTTCTCTTTGAACACCAACCAAAAACTCCAAAGCAAAGCATATAGAAATGAAAATACGGTTGTAAACCAGCTTTGCCCCACCTCACGTGCCCTGGGAATATTTATGAAGTCATCCTCGCCCACCGGCTGATCTAATTCACTCATAATCAGTTGTACTTTATCTTTCGATGTTTGATCAGTATTTGCCACTAGGAATTTCATTGGTTTATATTTGCTAAGATCTTTGGTTTGTCGTAGTAATCCCTGTAGGATTATACACATCTCTGCTGTATGTCCACCCGAACCCAGGATGCACCACACTGGATTTGGAATGGTATCCATTTCTAGAGCTCCTTGATGTTTTGTAGAAATCTATTGTTTTGGTTGGAAGTTAGTGTTGCCACATTGTGTGAATAATAGATTGTCACGCAAGAAACTACAACAGCTGAGATTTAAGTGTTCTTCATGGGTCGTTCAGATGAAGACTTTAAGCTCTACCAATTTTTGCTACAGCAATAGTGTGAGCCATGGCTGAATAAGGAGGTTGAATCACGATAACAAAAACAACAAATTTCAATATGTTGTTTACAATTTTAAGAAGTCAAAATCAGCTGATGAAAGAATCGTATGGCATTGGTAAAAGTGGCAATTATTTATTCTTTCAATTGTCCTGAAAAAATAATTAACATCCATAGAAAAATAAAGGTTGAAATTTAATTGAGTCACCTATGACCCTGCCAGCATTTCAAAATTCCATTTCATCTTCATCGCTATCACAGACTCGTAAATGTCACTACAACCATCCTACTGTGATGGGGGGCAGCATATCATAAAGTACAAAATGTACTTCATACATGTATTTTGCCATCACTACTTTTACAAAAGCCATTTTATTTTTTGTGAAACGCCAAGCGCAACCAGCTTGTTATATTTTATTTAAATAAAAACGAAAATAAAGTTCTGAAAACATAGATTTTACGCTTAAAATTGTGAAAGGTATATTGGTGAACAATTTTTGATTTTCCAAATGGAATAAAGTGATTGTTTTTCAAATATTTTACAGACACGCTGCCTCCATCGAATAAAAACACTGGCTGATAGACGCTGCAACATGTAACTCGCTACTTGTAACTCTACCTCATCATTAATGCAAAAAATTATGTTAAATGTGATGTGATAGTGGTATAAATGTTATATTTTTAAGAATTTGTAAATAATTAATCAAATTATTAAATATCTAAACAAACGTGTTTTACTCGACCACAATGATTCTTTTACCACTATCTTAAAATGTGCTTTTTCTGATTGTTTGGAGGGTCTCTTATTGGCGTCGTTCTAAATTGATCTATAAAGGCACCTAATAATTGCACTCATGCGAAACCTTTTTGTAGTAACTTGGCGTGGTACAACTTCTCAATAGTGACGGCGCTTTTCCGACGAGTTTTTGATATCGTATATGATTGTTTTCAACGTACTGGGGATTCTCAGAAGCGCCCCCAAATTCAAAAAATGTTGGCAAGGGAGTGATTGTGAAGTGGATAATTCATCCGATGAACGCCGATATGAGACAAATAAGACTATAATACCCACCAAAGTTAAGAATGGAAGTCAGTCAAATGGATCTTCGCCATCTACTAACAAAAACAGTTTATGATGCAGTTTAAAAACTGATGTGCGTGGTATTTTGGGTCTGGAATATGTTATAAAGATACTCAAGTCATCTTTGAACAATTCTCCAGCTATGAATGCGCGAGTTTGTTTGAGATGCATTTGCTATGCAGTGTCATTTGGAGAGCTGCAATCACCATAAACATATGATTTTGACATCTTAAAATTTTGTCGAAATAAAAAACTTGTAATCATATGGGCCCATGATTCTTGTTCAGCCATGGTGTGAGCCAGAGATTGAAGCTGACCCATTTTTGTCGGTGGCGGTTGAATTGCAGTGTTTAATGCCCTTTACAGAATATCAGTTATTCCGGACGGAATGTTGGTGTTTGTAAAGAATCTTACAGTGTGTCGGATCAATACGACTTGTCGGCGATGACTAAATAATCGGTAAATGTGTTATCGATCCCATAAACATGCAGCAGTATCGATTATGCCTTCGGACTTATGGCGTTTTCTTTTCTTGTAAAAAATGCACACTTTTTTTGCATTTTGCCCGGAAAATGTACTCTTTAAGTTCTTTTCTAAAAAAACAGGCAAAAGTGCGAAAAGGCTTCGAATTCTGTTGTGAAAATAGCGCCACGCATAGAGGCAAATTACGGGCATTTTCAGCACTGCCAACAAACGAGAGTGCTGCGATTGCCCTGTTTCCTTCTTTGAATTCTTTTCTGCCCGCTGAAATGATAGCATTTTTGTAGGTTTCTGGTAACATTTTAAAAATGCGCATTCTGTACAGACAAAATGAAGGCAAAGCACTTTTTTCAGAAAAGAAAACACCATTAAATTCTAATGTGCACAATGTATGGGATATGTTCGACACGTGCACTGTCGTCCGGAATAACTGATAGTCTGTAAAGCGCATTAAACACCATATGGTTGTGGCGCCTACCGCCAATCGAAATGGTTGTGTGTAACTATTTGTTTTCAGTTGACCCACGACAGTGCACAAAGAAAACTATGTGGCAACTTTAACGAACCACATCAACGTGATTTATTATTATTGTTTATCTTTCGACGGTGAATAGTTGCAAAAAAAAATGACGACCATTTTCTATGTGTATCCCGAATTAGTCATTGCTTTAAATAAAAAAGTAATTTTTGTAAATCCTAATGATTTGCAAATTTTTAAAGAAATTGTTCTACCAGACGACTTGACAAAGTGCGGCTTAAAAGAAAATGCCGGTGATGACCCAGAGCAGGATGAGGATAAATCCAAGCAGAATAAGGCCAAAGAGCAGCCCATCATTCAACATGTGAAAATGTCACCCAGTCGTCAACTGCTGGCAATCACTACATCTGGTCAAAAAGCTGTTCTTTTGTATACATTGCGTCCGGAACATGCTAAGCTTGTTAGTGTACGTAGTTTGGCCAGAGCATCCAGCGCCTTAGCATTTAGTAAAGACTCTAAGAGTTTGTTGGTTAGCGATAAAACTGGAGATTGCTATGAATACAGTTGTGACGATTATGAAGCGGCTCCCAAGTTACTTTTAGGCCACTTGAGTATTGTTTATGATATTCTGTGGTCCATGGACGAAAAGTTCATAATAACATGTGACAGAGATGATAAAATACGTGTTACTAATTATCCCAATACTGTTGATATTCATACATATTGTCTGGGTCATAAAGAATTTGTAGCGGGCGTTGAATTACTAAACGAGAATGTTTTGATCTCTGTATCAGGGGACAAGACATTGAAATTGTGGGATTTCAAAGAAGGCAAAGAACTTCAAACAATAGAACTACCCGCTCCAGGAATAAAGATGTCAATTAAGAATTGTTCAGACGGAAAATATGAAGTTTCGGTGCTGTTACATCAACCCAATGAATGTGTAATACAATATGAAATATCCCAGAATGAAGAAGGTCAATGGATTTGTTCTTCTGGCGATGTGCTAAGTTTTACGGATGTTATTTGCTGTGGTCTTACATATGCCGAAGATCGCCTGTATGTAGTTGGTGTCATAAACGATCATTTGACCCTAAGGCTATCGCCAAAAAGTCTAGCAGCACCCGCAAATTGGATGACCATGATTGAAGAACAATTTAAAGAATATAGTTGGACACCTGAAGATATTTCTTCATGGTTTAAGAAAAAGTTCGACAATGTCAGCGAATATTTGGAGCGTAAGAAGCGACGTATAGAGGAGAAACAAAAATGAATTTAATGGACAATTCGTTACAATTATTGTATGATGTATATTTTAGAAAAAAAACAAGCAATTATTAAATAATAAAGTTTTTAATATTTTATGTATTTGTAAAAATAAATGAGACTTTCCCAAATTAAACGGGTTTATAGTCCAGTTTGCTTTCCAATTTTTTGTTGTCGGATACCTTGCGAACGGCTTTCATAAAATCTTCCTGAATGACATATTCACGTTCCGCTCTGTAATAAGAAAATGAAAGGAGAGTTGGTGATATAAAGTCGATATTGATTTGCATTATTATAGTAACTGGCTCTCATTTTGGTAACAATTTACTTTGACAATTTGAGACAAGTTCGAATGTTCCAATTTGCTTGGGATTGTAATCGTAAATATAAAAGACCTGCTATATTATGGAGAGAGTAGCTTAGTTTAAAGTAGTCGTTCTATTCTATCTATAGGAGTTTCAGAAAAAAACACTACTTTTTGCTTTAAAATTTTAAGACTTTCATAATTATTGAAAATGGTATATTAATAGGGTTTCAGAAAAAAATAACACTACTTTTCGCTTTAAAATGTTAAGACTTTCATAATTATTGAAGATGGTACATTAACAAATGGCCATAAAAATTCGGACAAATTGAATAAAACTAGCGATTTTCCGAGCCAGGATAATAAAAACGGTAAAGGACCTCCTTGTCTCTGAGCATGGTAGAAAACTAGGTTTAGTATTTTCACGCCTTGTTTTACATGACGACTATATTGGAAAATGGATCCCTAAATCTGCATCAAAGCCTGTCCCCTACATCCAGATTTGGATGTTTCCAGTTGATTTCTTGCGCTTAAGTAAATTGTTCATATTTTCATTATTGTCTTACAAATCCCGTTGGCCCAATTAGTTCATTTTATATTGTAGCAAAACCCGAAGTTCATCATTTACATATCTATAAAATTTCGATTTAAAAGTGTGCTACTTATGTGCGATATTATATTAATATAAATTAGTTGTAAAAATATTTTCAATACAAAGTTTTCTTAAATCAATGAGTTCAATTTGATTATTTTGTGATTACTTGGTTATCAATAAAACTTCATCCATATATAAAATTCTGGGAAAATATCATCCGTTATAATATAATACAACTTACCTAATAGCAAAAAGACCAGCTTCTGTGCATACATTACGCAAGTCAGCACCATTGAAATTATCTGACAATTTTACAATGGCTTCATAATCAATTTCACCATGTTTGGCTATTTTTTGGGCATGGATTTTCATAATTTCCATACTAAAACAATAAAGACAAAAGAAGAGCAGATTGGTATCCACTATACTACAACAATTATCATTTCATTTACCGAGCTTGTTCGTTGGGCAGTGGAATTTCAATTTTGCGATCCAAACGGCCAGGACGTAGCAAAGCTGGATCTAAAGTATCAGGACGATTTGTGGCCATAATGATTTTAACTTGCCCCAGTGCATCGAAACCATCCATTTGATTTAACAATTCCATAAGGGTACGTTGAATCTCACGATCCGCTGATGTACCTTCCGAGAAACGTCTACCACCGATAGCATCAATTTCATCCATAAAAATAATGCAGGGCTGATGATCACGGGCATAATTGAACATTTCACGGATCAAACGGGCAGATTCACCAATGTATTTGTCCACAATTGCTGAGGAGACAACTTTGAGGAAGTTTGCATCAAGCTGTGAAGCCACAGCACGAGCTAATAAAGTTTTGCCCGTGCCAGGTGGGCCATATAGAAGACAACCTTTGGGTGGGGTAATACCAACACGAAGGAAAAGTTCTGGATTCAACAAAGGCAATTCAATAACTTCACGCAATTCTCGTATTTGTTCTGAAAGACCACCGATGGCCGAGTACTTAACATCGCCAGGATCTTCGTGAGACATATTATAAACCAGTGGATCAACTTCACGGGGTAAATAACGCATAATGGTCAATGTGGTCATATCCAAGGCTACACGGGTTCCTGATTTCAATTTGGTTTTGTCCAATTGACGACGACAACCAACAACATAGCGAGGTCCATTGGTGGCCTTAACAATGACTGTAAAAGGAAAGCAAACCTCAAATTATAATCAACTAGAGAATAGTCTCCATACATACATTTATCCTCTGTTAGCTGTTTCAAAACTTCCCCCACTATTTGTCCCACACTTTGTAGAGCTTTCAAATCATTTTCCGATTTATCATATTGTTTGGTTAGCTCTTTAACTTCTTCTCTTTCTGCAAATTAGGAAATGAAGTAAATGGCCATCATCTGAAAATTTACTGAGTTACTACTTACTCTCTTTCAGCCTGGATTCAACTTCTTTATGTTCCAATAATTTTTTACGATATTCAACAAGGGCCTTCTCCCGTACTCCGTCAGCAGGAACTGTACCTGTGGTCATTCTGTTTCAATAGTGTAGTCCTGGTCAACGAAATATGTGTGTGTCTCAAATTTATGGAGTATCGTCGGTTTAATAATTTCTTGCTTTGCGTGAATCTGCAATTTTAATATTGTCTGTCAACTATGCTTCTTCTTTACCCCATTACCGCTTTGTCAGTATTTAGGGAGTGTTCAGAAACACAAATTAGTAAGGGTGGCTAACACAGTATGATTAATTGAAACTATTTATATATTTTTCATTGGCAAAGAAAAAAGGAGAGAGCCGTGAACAGAGAATGAAGCCGACCCATTTTTGTCGGTGGCGGTTGACAATAAATTTTTGCCTCCGGCGGCGGCGGCTTGACGGCTAAGCCGATATAAATTTGTCCATTCGGCGGTGGACAATTATCCATTATAAAATCAATTTGAAGTTATTCGAATGCTAATGAGACTAGTTGTACAACCAATCTTACAATCAAATTTACATTGAATTCAAATTTTCTGAGCAAATTTTTTTGCAAAGTTATTATAGCAGCGTGAAATTGATTGATTGTGGGGGAAGGTTCAAAATTTTGGAATAAAATACGACAATTAGTAATACATTTTTCTGATTTAAATCGATATTTTTGATTAATTGGCGGCTAAATTTGAGTCAAGATGAGTCGACATATTCGGCGGCGGCGTCGACTGGTCAAAAATCGTCGGCGGCGCGACTCGGCGGCTTCATTCTCTGGCCGTGAACAGAGAATGAAGCCGCCGATTTTAGCCGTCACCGACCCGTTTTTAGCAGTCGACGCCGCCGCCGAATATGCCGACTCATCTCGACTCAAATTTTGATTTATATCAGAAAAATTTAATAATATTTGTTACAGTTTTTGCCAAAATTTTGAACTTTCCACCATCAATCAATTAGTATCAAGTTGATATAATACTTTTACAAAAATTTAACTCAAAAAAATTGAATGTAATGTAAATTTGATTGTAAGATTGGCAATTTTTTATCGGCTTAGCCGTCAAGCCGCCGCCGCCGGAGGAAAAAATTTAGTGCCAGCCGCCGCCGACAAAAATGGGTCGGCTTCATTCTCTGGCCGTGAAGCCGCAACCGCCGGTGGGAAAAATTTAGTGTCATCCGCCGCCGACAAAATTGGTCGGCTTCCTTCTCTGAGCAGAGAATGACACTGACCCATTCTTCTTGGTGGCGGTTGAAATTGGTGGTACAGGCGGCGTCGCCTTGACAGCTGAACCGACCGAAGTAAATATCGATTTAAATTTAAGAAATGTGTTAATAATTGAATAATTTTTGCCAAAATTTTGAACCTTCCACTAATTTAATCAGTATCAAGTCTCTATAATAATTTTGCAAAAATGAAGCTCAGAAAATTTGAATGTAAATTTGATTGTAATACGTTCGCACTAGACACGAAATCCCCGTTATGCGCTTTACAGACTATAAGTTATTCCGGACGGAATGTCGGTATTTGTAAAGAATCTTACAATGTGTCGGATCGATACGACTTTTCGGCGATGACTAAATAATCGGTAAATGTGTTATCGACTATCAGTTATTCCGGGGGACAGTGCTCGTGTTGAACATATCTCATATATTGTGCACATTATAGGTTAAGTCCGAAGGCATAATCGATACTGCTGCATGTTTATGGGATCGATAACACATTTACCGATTATTTAGTCATCGCCGACAAGTCGTATCGATCCGACACATTGTAAGATTTTTTACAAACACCGACATTCCGTCCGCAAAAACTGATAGTCTGTAAAGCGCATAAACGAGGATTTTGGCCGAAATCCTCGCATGAGTGCAATTATTAGGTGCCTACTTAGATAAATTTAAAACGACGACTACAAGAGCTCCTTCAAACTATTAGAAAAAGTGAATTTTAAAATAGTTGTAATCATTGTGTGAATCATTGTGGTCAAATAAAACACGTTTATTTAGATGTTTATTTTTTTGATTAAACATTTATAATTTCTTACAAATATAACATTTATACGACTTTCTCTTCACATTTAATATAATTTTTTGCATTAATAAAAGAATGAGTTACAAGTGGCAAGTTACACGTTGCAGCGTCTATCAGCCAGATTGTTTATTCTCTATGGAGGCAGCGTGTCTGAAAAAATATCTGAAAAACTATCACTTTACTCCATTTGGAAATTCGAAAATTGTACTCCAATATACCTTTCACAATTTTAAGCGTAATACCTATGTTTTCAGCACTTTATTTTTGTTTTTATTTAAATAAATTATAATAAGCTAGTTGCGCTTGGTGTTTCACAAAATATAAAATGGCTCTTGTAACAAGAGTGATGGCAAAATACATTTCATACTTTTTGATACGCTTCCCCCATCACAGTTGGCGATTATTGTAGTGTCACTTACGAGTCTGTGGTAGCGATGAGCATGAAATAAATCTTTGAAATGCTGACAGGGAACTAATGTCATTACCATTCGGATATTTTCAAATTGATTTTATAATGGATATTTGTCTGGCGCCGAATAGGTACATTTATATCGGCTGACAAAATGTGTCGTCTTCATTCACCGATCGGATAACTTCAATTTGATTTTATAATGGATAATTGTTCGCCGCCGAATAGACAAATTTATATCGGTTTAGCGATCAATCCGCTGCCGGAGGCAACAATTTGGTGTCAGCAGCCTCCCACAAAAATGTGTCGACTTCATTTTCCGATCTGATGTTCACCGTTTCTGCTAATACTAAATTATCAGGCTGCTAAAAAATTTGCCCAAACAAAGTACATTATGAACGGCGATTTAGATATTTATTTGGTTAAAATTTGTTTATTAGTAATTTTTTATGATATTTTTAAAAGAAACACTTTGTGGTGTGATCATAACATAGAGGTTCGCAAGATAAGCGTTTTCTTATTTATTTTGAACAATATATATATGTGTGTGTGCTTGCAAATTTTTGTGTCAAAATCTAATATATTAAAAAATGTGCATAAAATACAAGACCATTTATTTAGTGTATCAAAAACCATTCCTTAAACAAAGGATCACAATAAACACAAGCGTACGTATATTCAAAATGCTTTCATGTTTTCAAAGAATTAGTTCAGTATTAGAGAAATTGTTAATTGCGTTCTTTCCGGACGGAATGTCTGTGTCTGTAAAGAATCTTACAGTGTGCCCAACCGATACGAATTGTCGGCGATGACTAAATAATCGGTAAATGTGTTATCGATCCCATAAACATGCAGCGGTATCGATTATTCTTTCGGACATAACTTATAATGTGGCCAATATATGGGATATGTTCGACATGAGCGCTGTCTTCCGGATGAACTTATAATCTGCATAACTGGCAATTAAAGCCTCACGGAGCTACATGAAAATGACCGTCAATTATACTAAGTTATTTTTTTAATTTTAATGATTTATCCTTTATAAAAACTTCCTTATAATGCTGTATTTTTTTGATAACAATTCCAATATAAAAACAATTATTGCAAATTAATGCATAATTAAAACAATAAATATGAAACCCATAAATTGTTTCATATCAATTAATAACTCATTCTCATATTCTGTACTATCGGAACCAATAAATACACGATATTTCTCAAGTGACATTTTTCGCCAATACTCCAAAAATCCGGTCTGATGAAAAATCAAAATATATTTGTTGAAACTTTCTATGAGATATGAATGCTTTGGAACATAAAAACTAATTTGTTGATCGTTAATTTCAAAATTGAGTATAAGAAAAACATTTTCGGCATTAATTTTTTTCTGAACATAGTAATAGACAATGTCTGCCACAGATATAGCAACTATATTCTTATCAGCATTATTTTCTAAATATCTTAAAGGTTCCATCTCATCGGTGGTATTAAGGACTTTCAGTGGTATTGATTTATCCATGAACTCGGGTATATAATCTAAAATGGGTTCAGAACGAATGGTGCATATAGCCTTATAGCCTAATTTTGCCAAATCCTCCAAAGATTTTGGTGGTTCACGATAGAATTGTGTACGAAATAAATAAAATAACAAAGACTGGTAGACGGAACGTAGTATCAGTGTGGATAGAATCCATATCATGAGAGTTGTTCTCAGTGATAAGCGTTCTGGCATACGAAACGAGGGCACACCCAGAAGAGCTTCAACAATTTGCCAACTGCATACATACGATCGAAGTGGTTTTCGTTGGAACTTGTTGATAAGCATAAGAACTAAAGAGCTTACTATTAAGAGAATCCAACTGGTTGTGTCAAAGGGAAATGCCAATATTTCCAACGATTGATATTCGTTCTGTCGACGAAGTATTACGGCAACCACTGGTAAATTAAATGTAACATAGGTTGGTGTTGCTATTGCATCTCTTTCAGCAGTTCTCCGGAAAAATCCAGCAGTTATATTTGTTTTGCGTTTATCAAGCTGTGAAAGAAAAAAGTTATTGTCATTGATATTGGGTTTAATTTTGATGGAATAATACAGGTAGTACGACATCTACAAAAACTTATGGCGTTTTGTTTTCTTGTAAACTATGTACAGTTTTTCACATTTTGCCCGGAATATGACATTTTAATGTGTTTTGTTGTAAAAAAGGCAGCAACTGAAAAGCTATTGAATTCTGTTTGTGAAAATTATACGAGAGTGCTTGCTGCGATCGCTCTGAAAAGTAGAGTTGCATTTTGCTGGTGGTGACTTGAATTTAATAAATTCGAATAATTTCAATGTCTTTATCCCTATTTTATTTAACGTTCGACTTGTTTGCTCCTCTGAATTTTTTTCCGACCATTAAATTGGTAGCATTTTAGAAATGTACACTCTGTGCAGACAAAATGAACGCAAAGCATTTTTTCAGAAAAGAAAACTCCATAAATATTTTTGTTTTTAATACTACGTTCACACTATGCACGAAATCATCTTAAATGAAAAAATA